>NW_021937686.1:0-8322 GCF_001715985.3 Manacus vitellinus
CCCTCGTAGCCCCCCCTCCTCCACCCCCGAGAACAGTTCCTGGGAAAATGGCATGGAAGGCCATAGAATACACACTTTTGGGCTACACCCATCCAGTGAGGAATCGGTCCCAGCTGTTCTAACTAGGACACTGTGTCCCTCATCGCTGCCATCATCATCATCATCGGCCTCGTGGCAGTCGGTGTCTGGAAGCTCCGATCCGGTAACTCCCGGGATGGGGGTCGGCAAGGGGCACGGATCCGCCCGGCAGCATTCCGGGGATCCTGTGCCACGGGTGCTGATCCCACTTTCTTTTCATAGGGAAATAGGAATAGAGACATTGGGGACAGGGATGGGGACATTAGGGACATTAGGGATGGGGACACTGGGAGCAGGTTGGGGACAGCAGGAATGGGCATGGGAACTCCAGGAATGGGAATGGGGACATTGGGAGCAGGTTGGAGTCACCAGGAATGGGAATTAGTACACCGGGAATGGGAATGGGGACATGGGAGACCAGGATAGGGATAGTGGGGACAGGAACAGAGACACTGGGAGCAGGTTGGCACAGTAGGAAGTGGGAATGGGGACAGGGATGGGAACCCCAGGAACTGGAATGGGGACAGGGATGGGAACCCCAGGAATGGGAATGGGGACAGGGATGGGAACCCCAGGAATGGGAATAGGGACAGGGTTGGGAACGTGTCTCTCCAGGAGTTGGTTCAATCCAAAGGTCGGTCCCTGGCTCGAGGCCACGGGAAGCCCCTTCTTTGGGAATGTCTGGGAACCAGGTGTCAGAGGTTTGAAAAGAGGTGTTGGAATTGTTTCCCAGTGTCCCCCCATTCCCATCTGTGTCTCCCGGGATGGGGTGGGTTGGAGCGGAGCCGCAGGCGCTGGGCAGGGGCAGTGGGGGGAGGGCGGCTCTCGGGGACACCGCGGTGGCCGCGGGGAGGGCGGGGGGTCCTTTGTTCGGGGGCTTTTGGGGTTTGTCCGGGACCGGACAGAGCGGGAGCTGATTTTGGCCACCTCGTTCTCTTTTCCTGAGAGGAAGTTTTTTCCCCACGGGACACCTCGTGGAGAACAACCGAGAGAGAGAGAGAGAGAGCCCGACCCATCTGGGAGCGAGGTGTTCTGCTTTGGGGACTGCCCCTGGGAAAAGGGACTCCTTCACTGCTGGCTGCGAGCACACGGGGCTGAGAGAGCTTTGAACTGCCGGGACAGTTTCTCCCCCCCACCTGGGGATTTGGGACTTTGTTTTGTTTCTTCTGAAATTTTTGGTTGCACCATTTGTTGTTTATTCAGATTTTGTTAATAAAAAGCTGTTTCTTTTCCTTTTCCGCACTTCCACCTGAAGTCTCTTAATTTCTAAGTTGTAATCTTGTTTAACTAAGACCCAGTGCCCTCAGGGGGAGGAGGAGGAAAGGAGACCAAGAGGTGCCGTGACCACTCAAACTGCAGAGGAACAACCTGTGCCAGTAGCAGCTGCCCCTCTACAGAAGAAATCCAAGACCAAATCAGCTCAGTTACTGAGGGAAGAAGGGGAAGCAGAGCCCTCAGAACAGGAGCAAGAGGCAGGGCCAGAGGTAATCACCAGATCCCCATCCCCGGCTGAGCTGTGAGAGATGAGAAAAGATTTCAGCCTCCAGTTGGGAGAGCCCCTGCTGACCTGGCTGCTCCAGTGCTGGGATATCATGGCCCAGCATATGGAACTAGGTGGGAGTGCAGCCAAGCACCTGGGATCCCTGTCCTGGGATGTTGGGATTGACCAGGGGATTGGGAAGACGAGAGAGAGGGGATGAGAGCCGGGTACAGGCTTGGGAATTGCTGGGAGGGGAAAGGGATGTCTAAGAACAAGTCCCTCAGGAGAGGGAAGCAGAGAGGCTGAGTTTTGACCCCAGCACAAGGGTCTGCAGGGCAGAGCAGAGAATATGCCCACAGAAGATTCTTGTGCGTCTGTCTTTGCAGTTCTGACAGGCACTTCTTGTCACAGCCTGTCCTCTCCATTCCAGAATAGGTCCTGGCAACCAAAGAACCAACACCCCACACCATAGTGCAGACCAAGCCATGTGCTTTGGGTCCTTTTGTTGTCCTATCCATTCTGGCCCATCCTCTCCATCCCAGAATAGCCTCTGGAAACCAAAGAACCAAGCCCCCACCACGTGACAGTTCAACCCCATCCGTGTGCCAAGGGCTCCTTTGTGGTGTCACAGCTTGTCCTCTCCATTCTGGAATGGGCCCTGGCAACCAAAGAACCAACGCCCTACAACCCCAAAGTGAAGCCCCACCTTTGTGCCATGGGCCCTCTTGTGATGTCACAGCCTATCCCCTCCATTCCAGAATGGCTGCTGGAAACCAAAAAAACAATGTCTCACAGCCCCTAGTGCAGCCCAACCCCTGTGCCATGGGCCCCTCTGTGATGGCACAGCCTGTCCTCTCCATTCTGGAATAGCCCCTGGAAACCAAAGAACCAACACCTCACACCCCCACAGTGCAGCCCCACCTGTCTGCCACGGGACTCTTTGGGATGTCACGGCCTTTCCCCCAGGAAAGAAAGCCTGGAACCTTTGGGTTTCACATGCAGTTGGGGGGCCACCCTGGGCACTCCATGGGCAGCAAGAGCTTTCTGTCCTGCCACCTTTTGTCTGGCAGGAATCTTCAGCTGTGTTCAGGTTGGGCAGTCAGACTGGCAATTTCAGCGCAGGGCTCCTGCAAGTGAACGACAGCCCTTCCCTCCAGGAAAGAAACCCCTTACCCTCGGTCTCTTCTCCTGTTCCTTAAAACACAACCTGCAGGGGAGCTTTCTGGGATCTCTTCTCTTGGGAATTGGGAAGACAGACCCACTCCCATGTTTAACACCTCAGGCAAAACCACCCTTTGAACACCTTTCCCAACCCTCCCCAACCTTTCCCAAAGTCCAGATTTTACAGGTGTCCTGTAATTCTGGCCCAATCTCACCCAAGCCCACAAACCATGACAGAAACCTCTCAGCCTCACGCTGCACCCTTCCCATTGCTGTGCCTTATGTGCAGGCAAAAGACCTTAAAATCAAGTACCCAAAATTCATGGCCTGTTCTTTTTCCCACAAAAGAAGGCGTGGTGAACTCTCCAGACCAGGGAATTGGAAGATCTCCCCAAAACTCCTTTGGTACACGCTGCAGGGCCAACGATTCCTCTGCTCTGCCCTGTCGGCGCTGCTTTGTCTCATCTGGGTCCCCAGAAACCGTCAGCGAAAGCCGGGGAATAAAATCTCTGAGCAGTTGGTTGGGTTCCAGAGGTGACCCTACTTCATTCAGTGGCTGAAGGGACACAGGAATTGCTCTCTAACACCTGTACATCAGTTCTCAAAACTTTTAACTCTTTTTACATTTTAGCAAACAAAAGAATTCCTGTCCATTAGCTTACCTTTCTCTGCAGGAATTCTTATTCTCTCTTCTATTGGCTTATGGTTTCTCACTTTGCATGATGCTTAGTCCACAGTTTTAGTCCTTTTCTTGTCTTTTCCCTAGACAGGGAGAGCTTCAGTAACTGTCTGTGTTAGTTTTGCCTTCATCTCTGGTTTCTCTAAGGGTCTTTGTGGTTTAGAAATTCTGCCTTCTTGGGGTCCAGGTCTCAAAAATAGATTTCTCTGCCAGGTCTCTGACCACTGAAATATGGCAGGCCTTAAACTTTTACTTTGTTTTTCTAACAAATGGCCATGGCCCAGAACTTGTCCATCATCCATTGTCTCTTGCCCCCATTCAATCTCCTGCCAGCAGTTTCTCCCCACTGCTGGGTGGGCTCCTTTGTCAAGCACTAGAACTTGTTGGGTAACAGGCCCAGTCCTGTTGCCTATTTTTCGTGGGGATCTGCAGGAGGGCATTGAGTCTTCCAGGAGCAAATTGGCAGAGGACCCCAAGCTGGCTTGCAGTGTGGATGTGCTGGAGGGCAGGAAGGCTGTGCAGAGGGACCTGGACAGGCTGGACCTCTGGGCCGAGCCCGTGGGTATGAGGTTCAAGAGTGCCTTTGGTGCCTTCGGGGCCTCTGGCCACAAGAACCCCCTGCAGCTCCAGGCCGGGGGCAGAGGAGCTGCAAAGGGTCCCCGTGGGAGAGGCCCTGGGGGTGCTGGTGGACAGAGGCTGAACCTGAGCCAGCGGGTGCCCGGGTGGGCAAGAAGGCCAAGGGCAGGCTGGCCTGGATCAGAAAGAGTGTGGCAGCAGGAGCAGGGCAGGGATTCTTCTGCTGGACTGGGCACTGGTGAGGCCACCCCTGGAGTGCTGTGTCCAGCTCTGGGCCCCTCAATTCAGGGAGAACCTTGAGGGGCTGCAGTGGGTGGAGAGCAGGGCAATGGAGCTGGGCAAGGGTCTGCAGTGCATGGCCTGTGAGGAGCAGCTGAGGGAGCTGGGCTTCTCCAACCTGGAGAAGAGGAGGCTCGGGGCTGACCTTCTCCCTGTCCACAACTTCCTGACAGGAGGCTGAAGCCAGGTGGGGGTCAGCCCCTTCTCCGAGGCAACAGGTGATAGGACAAGAGGACATGAGGACCTGCCTGTCAGGGGCTGTTTGTCAGGGACAGGAGCAGGACTTTTTGGAGAGAAAGAGGGATTAGGTCTTGAAATGGGCTGCCCAGGGAGGTGGTGGAGTCAGCGTCCCTGGAGGTGTTTAAGCAAAGACTGGCCATGGCACTGAGTGCTGTGCTCTGCTTGACGTGCTGGGGATGGGGCGTAGGCTGGACGCCGGTTGATCTCACAAGTCTCTGCCAAGCTCAGGGACTCTGGGCTTCTGTGCCACCCCAGCCTTTGGGGACAGCGTGCTGGTGGCTCAGAGGCTCCGTCCTTGCCTTGCCTTGCCCATCTCCTGGCTGCCAGGCAAGGGCCTTGTGACATCACAGTCTCTGTGGAACAGCGTGGGGGCTGAAAAGTGTCAGTGCTGCGTCCCCGTGCCCAGAGCCTGGGCAGAAGTCGGCTGGCAGGGACGGGCAGAGACTGTGCAGAGGTGTCAGCTCGTCCCGCAGCAGCACCATGCCCAGCCAGGGCATCTCCTGGCTCCTCAGGCTCTCGGTGCTCCTGCTCTTGCCTGGCCCACTGGAGCCTTGCAGCCGTGCCACAGGTGCCATTGCTGAGAACCGGGGTTTGCCTTGGATGGCCCCTTGCCAGAAAAGGCAGGAGAGGCTGGAGAGAGGGGAAGGAGGGGGGTCAGGCCGCTGGGATGGTGCCGGTGGGCCGTGAGCCCGAAGCCAGCAAGGCCTTGGGCCCACCCGGTGTCAGGGGAGGACTGAGAGCCCCCAGGGAGGAGGAAAGCTGGGCAGGCCCCAAGGCTCCTGGGCCTCTTCCTTGCCAGCCCTTTGGCCAAGGCCCCCAGGCAGAGGTGGGGCTCAGCCCCTGCCCAGCAATGGGGCACAGGCTGAGCCCCAGGGACACCAGACCCAGGCGGCCTGAGCTCTTCTTCCTGCAGCGTCTGCCTGGGGCAGCCCAGCCAGGCCTGAGTCTCTGCAGGAGAGGCCAAGCCCAGCCAGAGAGGGCTCAGCCCTCTGAGCCTGCACTCACTGCAAAGGGAACAAAACATTGGCCCAGAGGACATCCTGCCCCCAAATGGAGAACTGGAAAGGTCAAGAAGAAAAAAGTCACCCCCCTCCATTAGTCAAGAAATGTTCAGACCTCTTTCCTAAAAGCATCCAGGACTCGGGTCACCCAGTTTTCTCTCTGACAAGGCTTTGCAGGGGCTGCTTGGGAAAGGGAAGCCTTGGGGCCCCAGTGCAGATGGTGGGGCTGCACTCTGGGGGGGTCGACCTTTGGCTCTTGGCTTCCAGGGGCCCCCAGGAGTCAGTGAGCCGGGCTGGGGATGAGGGGCAGGACTGGCTGGGATTGCCTCTGGGGCCTGGCCCAGAAAATGGAAGTGTCCCCATGGGGGCAGCTGGAAAGGGCCCAGGAAGGAAATGCTGCCCCAGCGCAGGCTGTGGCAGTGGGGAGTGTGCAGGGGGAGGAGGCTGGGCCAGAGCAGGGCTGGGCAAGAAGGGCCAAGCCGCGGGTGGGTTCTCCCCCGGCCCCCAGGGCCCAGCCCCTGATGGGAGGGCCTTGGGCAGGGCCTGGGGCGACTGCAGGAACCTCCGAGGCAGCCCAAGGGCCGTGCTTTTGGCAGCTGGGTTGACAGGCCCAGCTCTCTGCAAGAGAAGTTGAGGGCTCTGAGCCAGAGAGGGGATGAGAGTCGGGTCCAGGCTTGGGAATGGCCAGGAGGGGAAAGGGATGTCTAAGAACAAGTCCCTCAGGAGAGGGAAGCAGAGAGGCTGAGTTTTGACCCCAGCACAAGGGTCTGCAGGGCAGAGCAGAGAATATCCCCCACGTGAGATTGTTGTGCATCCCTCCTTGCAGTTGTGACAGGCACTTCTCTTCAAAGGTCGTTCTGGGAGCGTCTTCTTGTTCTTTCCAGGTGGGATGCAAGCGGTGGGGGGGCCTTTGACACTGGAGGGACGACGAGTAAGTTGAGCATTTTCCTGCCAGTGTGAATCAGATGTTAATTCTGGTGGGCTGTATCCTTGGTGAATCTAAGCACATCCCTTGGCATTTGGGTTTTTTTCCTGGGAGGTTCACAACCTGAGAAGCATCAGCAGAGTAGGAAGGAGGTCCCTGCAGTCAGAGGTCAGTGTAAAGGAAGCTGAGAGGGGAGCTTTGGTGAGAATGTTGCCCTCTGAGGGGATCCGTCAGTGTGTGCCTTCCCTGGGGGATTTCTTTGCAGTGGCTGTGCCTATTGCCAGGGGAGCAGAGCCACAGGCCCAGGAGCCGAGCGACAAGGTCAGGTGCTCTTGTGCTGGCCTGGTGGGCAAGGGCAGGGGATTGCAGGGCTCAGCAATGAAGCATTTCCCTCTTCTCTTTGGAGGGAATGTTGCACTCTGAGGGCATCCATCAGTTTGTGCCTTTGTCTCTGTGATGCTGAAAAACCCAGTCCGAAGAACTGCTCAGAGACTTTGGATCTTTGAGCAGCAAAGGGATTTATTGCCGACGTTGGCACCGAGCGTGGTTCGCACCACAGAGAACTTGCTCGAGAGTTTCACACAATATTGGGGTTGTATACAATTTCCATATGTGATTAAATATGATAAATCATACTCATCTGATCACAACATCTGTCTATGCATATTAATAATGGGCAAAGCTCGGGCGGAGCTCAGGTGGAGCTTCTCTTGGCCCTCAGTTCTGGGAGGGGTTTAGGTGAGTCTGGGGTCTCTGCTCCTCTCCATCAGTCCCCAGTGTCCCCATCCTGGTCCCTCATGTTCCCACTCCATTCCTGGTGTTCCCATTCCCGGTGTTCCCATTCCCAGTGTTCCCATCCCATTCCTGATGTCCCCATTCCCAGTCCCTGGTGTCTCCAACCTGCTGCTGATGTCCCCGTTCCCTTTCCTGGTGTTGCCATCCCAGTTGCTGCTGTCCCCAGGCTGCTCCCAGTGTCCCCAGCATGGTCCTCCAGGTCCCCATTCCCATTTCTGGTGTCCCCATTCCCATTCCTGGTGTCCCCATTCCCATTCCTAGAGTTCCCAACCCAGTTCTGTTTTCCCCATTCCCATTCCTGGTGTCCCCATTCCCATTCCTGATGTTCCCATCCCAGCTCTGTTTTCCACATTCCCATCTCCGTGTGTCCCCATTCCCAGTTCCTGCTGTCCCCAACCTGCTCCCAATGTCTTCATTACTATTCCTGGTGTCTCCATCCCATTCCTGATGACCCCAGCCTGTTCCAGTGTCCCCAACTTTCTCCTGGTCATCCCATCCTGCTCCTGGTGTCCCCATTCCCCATTGTCACCTGGTGTTCCCATTTCCATTCCTGATGTCTGCAACCTACTCCTAGTGTCCCCATCCCTGTCCCCAATGTCCCCATCCCAGTCCCGACGTCCCCATTCCAAATCCTGGTGTTCTCAACCTGCTCCCAGTGTCCCCATCCCTGTTCCCAATGTCCCCATCCCAGTCCCCCCTGTCCCCATTCCTATTCCTGGTTCCCACAGAGGAACTACCGGATGCCGGAGGAGGGAGCCAGGATTTATTGCCCAAAGCAGGAGATTTTCACACCCAAATTAAAGCCTCAGGAATAATTGTGGTCCTGGATTTCACACGGGAAAAAGCAGGAAGTTGATCCATTGGGAAGAGCCGCAGGGGGGCCGGGGTGGGTGGGAGCAGCGGGATGAGCTCTGCCAGCAGCTCCTGCCTTTCCACAGGGAGAGGGAAGGGGCAGATCCAGCTCCAGGATCGCTCAGGCCGTGATTCCTGCTGGGATGAGAGCGGGGAAAGGAGTCACCATGTCCCTGTTCCCATCCCAGAGGATGGAGCCGGCTGTGAAGCCCAGGGAGAGTAGGAACTACTCCGGAATCCCACCTGATCCTACTCC
>NW_021937687.1:0-2184 GCF_001715985.3 Manacus vitellinus
GGTCCCAAGGAGTTGGGGGGGGATGGTCCCTCAAAGGAGGGGTTTTTGGGGTGCTCCCCCAAATTTTGGGGTCTCTGGAGGGTTTTGGGGGGGTCTGGGATCACTCCCAGGGTTCCTGGGACTTTTTAGGAGGAATGTGGGATTTGGGGACCACCCCGGTCCCAAGGAGTTGGGGGGTGGTCCCTCAAAGGAGGGGTTTTGGGATGTTCCCCCAAATTTTGGGGTCTCTGGAGGGTTTGGGGGGGTCTGGGATCACTCCCAGGGTTCCTGGGACTTTTTTGGGGGGGTCTGGATCCCCCCTCAGGGGCATCTCAGCCCCTTCCCCTGGGACACTTTGAGGAGCCCTCGGGAATCTTGAGGAGCTTCTGGAGATTTTGGGGAGCTCCCAGGAATTTTGGGGAGCTCCCAGGGGTTTTGGGGAGCCCTGGTGACACCTTTGGGCACCCCAGGAGCACCCTAAAGTATCCTTGGGGGGGGTTTGGAACCCTCCCAGGGCCATCTCAGCCCCTTCCCTTCCCAATGCCCCTGGGACACTTTGAGGAGCCCTCAGGAATCTCAAGGAGCTCCCAGGGGCTCTGTGGGGTTTTGGGGGGCCCTGCTGACCCCATGAGGTCCCTTTTTGGGGTGCCAGGTGATTGAGAAGACCCTCAACAATGAGCTGGAACCCACCCCGGGACCATCTCAGCCCCTTCCCCTGGGACACTTTGAGGAGCCCTCAGGAATCTCGAGGAGCTCCCAGGGGCTTTGTGGGGTTTTGGGGGGCCCTGCTGACCCCATGAGGTCCCTTTTTGGGGTTCCAGGTGATCGAGAAGGCCCACAACAACGAGCTGGAGCCCACCCCGGGGAACACCCTGCGCCAGACCTTCGAGAACCAGGTGAACCGGATCCTCAACGACGCCCGCGACAAGACCGGCTCCTCCGCCCAGAAATCCCTCTCCGAGTACAACAACTTCAAGTCCATGGTGGTCTCGGGGGCCAAAGGCTCCAAGATCAACATCTCCCAGGTTTGGAAGGGCTTGGGGGTCTCTGGGGGGTCTTGGGGGGCTCCCTCAGGGGTTCCAGGAAGATCTCGGGGGGGTTTGGGGTGGTTCTCGTGGGGTTTTTTGGGATCTTTTGAGCACCAGGAGCTCCAAGATGGACATCTCCCAGCTTTGGAGGGGCTTGGGGGCGTCCAAGGAAACCCAACCCCGTGGATTCTGGAGCATGTCCATGACCTCCCCAAGGTCTGGGGGTGTCCCTGTGGGATCTGGGATGTCCAGGGTGGTCTCCAAGGAGACCCAACCCCCTGGATTCTGGGGTTCCACATCCTATAGATCCACTCCTGGAGCATCTCCATGACCTCCCCGAGGTCCAGGGCTGTCCCTGTAGGGTTTGGGGTTTCCTGGGATATCCAGGGTGGTGTCCAAGGAGACCCAACCCCCTGGATCCTGGAGCATCTGCATGACCTCCCTGACATCTGGGGGTGTCCCTGTGGGATCTGGGATGTCCAGGGTGGTCTCCAAGGTGTCCAAGGAGACCCAACCCCCAGGATCCTGGAGCATCTCCATGACCTCCCTGAGGTCCAGGGGTGTCCCTGTAGGGTTTGGGGTTTCCTGGGATATCCAGGGTGGTCTCCAAGGAGACCCAACCCCCTGGATTCTGGGGTTCCACATCCCACAGATCCACTCCTGGAGCATCTCCTTGGCCTTCCTGAGGTCCAGGGATGTCCCTGTAGGGTTTGGGGTTTCCTGGGATGTCCAGGGTGGTCTCCAAGGTGACCCAACCCCCAGGATTCTGGGACTTCCCATCCCACAGATCCACTCCTGGAGCATCTCCATGACCTTCCTGAGGTCCAGGGGTGTCCCTGTGGGATCTGGGATGTCCAGGGTGGTCTCCCAGGTGTCCAAGGAGACCAAACCCTCTGGATCCTGGAGCATCTCCGTGACCTCCCCGAGGTCCAGGGGTGTCCCTGTGGGATCTGGGATGTCCAGGGTGGTGTCCAAGATCTCCAAGGAGACCCAACCCCCTGGATCCTGGAGCATCTCCATGACCTCCCCGAGGTCCAGGGGTGTCCCTGTGGGATCTGGGATGTCCAGGGTGGTGTCCAAGGTCTCCAAGGAGACCCAACCCCCTGGATCCTGGAGCATCTCCATGACCTCCCCGAGGTCCAGGGGTGTCCCTGTGGGATCTGGGATGTCCAGGGTG
>NW_021937688.1:0-1277 GCF_001715985.3 Manacus vitellinus
GGGGAGAGCGGGGATGGGATGGGACGGGATGGGATGGGATGGGATGGGGACCAACCCCCCTCTCCCCACAGCCCAGCCAGGACCGGCACCTGCGGCACGAGCGTCCATGAAGAGGCGAGACCAACTGGGGGGCACTGCCAGCCCCAGTCCCGTCCCCGATGCTGCAGCTCTGCCACGGCCGGACCCCTGGCTTCCCCCATGCCCCTTTGTTCCCTCCAACCTCCAATAAAGCTCCCCAGAGCACAGCTCCAGCCTTTTATTCCAACGATGCAGAGGCCAGGGGCTGCAGCCCTGAGCAACAGGCAGCGGCGGGGCAGAGCCAAGCCCTATGTGAGGCATCCACCTCCTCATCTGACTCGGAGGAGGGGCAGGGCCAGAGGCAGACTGTGCCTGCGGGCAGGAACGGCTCCACTGTGCCCACATCCACCTCCTCCTCCTTCTCAGGGTGGCCTCCAGGGAACGCCTGCCCACAGCCCTGCTGGGGTGCAGGGAGCTCCCCACCCTGCTGCCTCCAGGCTGCACAGGAGCTCTGCCGGGGTGGGGACTGCCCGCTTCCCATTACCACATCCAGGGGCGGAGCTGTGCTTCCATCACCCCACATGCCCACTGCACCGTGGGAGAGGCGGGCGGGCGCGCTGGCGTGTCCTGCACCACTCCCAGCACCCCCTGCCTTCCACCTTCCGCAGCCTCACCCGCCTGATGGGCTGAGTATGTGTGGGCCCCAGAGGCATGGCTGCCCTGGGGACACCCCGCGCTCCCAGGCGGGAATCTGGCCACCGCTGGCGCGAGCCCTGGAGCAGATCCGTTAGTGGGAGCCCTGCTGTGGGGAGCACAGCAGGACCGGTTGAGGCTGCCGCTGGGTCCCAGCCTCACCAGCGTCCCCCTGGAGCTGCAGCGCCTCCAGCTCGTTGATGCGAGGGACGCCGGGCGGCCGCCAGCACCTCCTGCACCTCCTCCTGCGCCACCTCCAGCTCGGCCGTGTAGAAGAAGCGCACGAGCTTGCGCAGCACCCCGATCTTCAGCCCCGCCAGCTCCAGCACCACCCTGCAGCCCCGAGGGGGCAGCTCCGGGCCCAGCTGCTCCATGAAGAAAGGGCTACAGACGGAGAGGACGCTGCAGTGGGCCACCACCGCCTCGCCTGCAAAGCAACGGCGGCTGTTACTGCCCTGCAGCCCCTCCTCCTCGCCCCGATCCCTCCGGGGGGGATAGGGGTCGCAGGGACCCCCACGGGCGGTGTCGCCCACTCGCCGCTCACCCTCAGCCTGCAGCACCACGTC
>NW_021937689.1:0-13277 GCF_001715985.3 Manacus vitellinus
GGAAAAATGGTTAAAAGGGAGCCCCAAAAGCTGGAAGTCCTCCTGGAGGCTCCTGGCAAAGAGAGTTTGCTGCGTTCCCCCTGACAGAAGGACAGTGATAGCTTTTGAGTGCTGGTAGATCCTTTTAATAGATAGCCTTGAGTGTGTCCTTGTTGCACCAGTAGGACTTATCAAAGTCCCCATATTCCAGGAGATAGACACATTGAAGTTTAAAATATTCTTCCTAATCCTTTGTTGGCTTGAGGCTCTCCCCTCAGGAACTGCAGGAACTCCTGGTGCCGCCTGGGCCGATGGATTGGACGCCCCAGCCCCTCCGTTCCTGCCCGGCCACTGGGGCCGTGTCCAGTGGTGGCACTGCCAGCCCTGCAGGTGAAGTGGGAAGGGCCTTTGCAGGTCTTGTGGGTCACATTTATAGCAGGTAAAGTTGCAGTAAAAGGACCTGGGGTCTGTTATTCTTGAGTTCAGAAAGCTCCTTTTGATTGGGGAGCAGGACAAAGTGGATCCTTAAGAGTTCCCATCCGTGTTTGTGTCTCAGCCTGTGTTAGGATTCAGGGCTGTAGCTGTTGTTGTCACTGAGGAGTCAAACTGTGCTTTAAATAATGAGACCCTGGCCTGATGGCCCAGTGTCAAGGCAAAAGGTGGAATGCTCTCTGAGTGTTGAGATGTAACAAGGGCTAATCCTTTTTGCAGTGGGATGGAGCCTGGAAAGTGCACAGAGCTGAGCCCAGGGATTGAAAGGGACCAAGCAAGGGAGGTGAAGAAAGAAGGAAGAAGGGAAGTGAGGCAGCCGCCAAGCAGCACCAAGTTGCTGTGTAAGCAGGTGAGTTGTGTTGAGGTTCCTCAGGCAGGCACTGAGGACTTGGAGGGCTCCAGACAGAGCAGACCTGGGAAGGCCCTCGGTGAAGCCCCTCAGAAACCTGAAGCCCCTGGGCCTTTTGGGGAGCCTGAGCTATTGCAGCCCTGGGGATGGCTTTGGTTTCCTTCTCTCCTCAGAGTAAAACTCTGTGGGGGAGTCTGTGATCTCCCTGACTTTTGTGTCATAACTGAAACTTGGAAGGAAGTTGACCTTGTGTCATTTCCCAACTGACTTGGCCGGGTTGAACCAGCAGTGCCAGATTGTTGTAGTGTGCAGGGTGTTGTTTGTGTCTGAGCAGTTTGGGGTTGATTTGCCAAGGGAGGCCGTGGAATGTTATGGTGTTTGTGTCCCAATATTTGGAGGCAGTGCCCTGGATGAGTTGATTTCTGCCTCACTCCCTGATATCTGAGTTAGGAGATGTACCAAGAACTGGGAGTTTTTGCAGTGGGATGTTCCCTAGAAAGTGCATGGAGCTGAGCCAAGGAACTTAAAGGGACTGAGCAAGCAAAGTCAAGAAAGAATGAAGAAGGGAACTGAGGCAGCAGCCAAGCAGCATCAGGCTCCTCTACAACCAGGTGAGTTGTCTTGAAGTTGATAAGGTGGTCACTGAGAACTTTGGGGGCTGCAGGCACAGGTGACCACCAGAGACCCCTGATGGAGCCCCTCAGAGACCTTATAAGGGTTTGTGTAGATGGGAACAGGTGTTGGGAGTGTCCTGAATGTGCAACAGGAATGCAGGGAAGGAAAATGAGCCCTCCTGTAATGCTGACCCCTCCCATCAGCTGCAGTGGAGACCCCTCCGTGTGCCCTTTGGGAGCGGATTGCCAGGACCCCCGTGGGGCTGGGATCATGGCAGGGTGTTGTAAGCAAGGAATGCCTGGCTTCTAAAAGTCACCAGCTGAGTCTTAGAGGCTCCTTTGAAGAGCTGAGTTCAGGCAGCAGAATTGCCCCCCAGGAGGGACTCTGTGCCTGCTCTCCCGTGGCTCCAAGGGATCTCTGGCCCTTCACGCCGGCACCGAGATTTTCTCGGGAAGGGCCTCAGATCTCCGGACCAGTCTGGGACACAGGCAAGATCCCCCTGCATTTTGGGACCAAATTGGCCCCTGGAGGGACAGTGCTGTTGGTGCCCCCCGGGTTGGGGCACCCCGAGGACTCCAGCGCGCACCGAAAGGATTATTCGGGGAGATCCTCGGGGTGCCCGGCCCTGGGGAGCTCAAAGCAAGGTCCCTGCCATGGATTCAGGCATTGCTGAGAGTATCCCAGGGGTCCCTGTCCCTGCTAGACAGGGAGCTCTCTAATGGGCTGTAATTGGGTTCTAAAAGTGGTGCTCCAAGTGCCAAAGAAGTGTGGGATTGGGATTAAGAAATGAGCAGTGAGGGTGCAATTGGCTGTTTTCTCTGGAATGTGACTGTGAGAGCTGCAGGAGGGCCAGGTGTGTGTTCCAGTCCCCAGCATTTGGTTTGCACATGTCCTGGTCAGACACAAGTACAATTTCCTCAGTCCTGAACACAGCAGAATGAGAATTATGGACTGGCAGTGTTAAGGTGATTGGTGTGACAGGGGTCAAACTGGGAAAACATTGGGGAATTCCTCAGTTTGTGTTTTTGCCAAACTCACCCAAACCTCTGCTAGGAAGTGATGGGCTGGAAAAGTTGAGGCAGAAATGGAATTGAAAACTGGGGCTCTTGACGCTGTAATTGCTGAAACTAAATGTGTCCAAGCAGCAGCTCTTGTTGTGCAGGGAATAACTCCTGTCAGCAGCAAGGCCCCCACTGAAGTGGCAGCTGCAGTTGTTCCTGTGGTGTGGGCCAGTGGAGCTGCAGGAGAGTGGAAGAGGGCAGAACCTGTAGGTGTTACCCCTGATGTGGGATCTCTCCAGGTAAGGCCAAGACAGTATCCTTTAAAATCAGAATGCCAGACTGGATTGGTTGCAGGAACAGCTGAATTTGCTCCTCCTGGTTTGCTTGTAGGATGTGAATGCCAGAATCTGCCAAGAAAACCAATGGCCAAGGGGATTGATTAGTGCAGGACCTGAGAGAACCCCTGTAAGTGACAACCTGGAGCAGTTTCCAGTATTGGATTGAAAAGATGGCCTTTGCTGCATCTCCTTGAGCAAGGAAAGCCAAGAAAGCTTTGCTTTTGCAGGAGAAAATGGGACAAGCGGGCAGGAAGAAGAGAAGCCCCGTGACTCCTCCCTGAGCCCCAGACAGCCCATGAACTGCCTTGCTGGGAGTGGTGGGACGGGCTGGACTCTGGATTGCTCCTTCTGGATGTGTGGTAAGACTGTTATGGCAACTTTTTGAATAGATGGTGCAAGGGCAGCCTTTAAGCAGCTGAAGCCTTCCCTGAGGAGAGCTCTGGGTCTGCCAGATGTGTCAGAACTGTTGGAAGCATCTTTGGTGGGGAGGGCAAACAAAGGCCAAGGTGTGCAGTGACCCCCCTGAGAAGGGACTTTGAGTTAATGGCATCCCTGATGGTGAACTTTGTGGGCTGTTCCCCCTGTAGGGCAGGTGATAGTCCCAGCTACAGTTATGGGAAAAATGGTTAAAAGGTAGCCCCAAAAGCTGGAAATCCTCCTGGAGGCTCTTGGCAAAGAGAGTTTGCGGAGTTCCCCCTGACAGAAGGACAGTGATAGCTTTTGAGTGCTGGTAGATCCTTTTAATAGATAGCCTTGAGTGTGTCCTTGTTGCACCAGTAGGCCTTGTCCAACTCCCCATCTTCCAGGAGATCTACATATTGAAGTTAAAAATGCTCTCCCTAACCCTTTGTTGGCTTGAGGCTCTCCCCTCAGGAACTGCAGGAACTCCTGGTGCCGCCTGGGCCGATGGATTGGACGCCCCAGCCCCTCCGTTCCTGCCCGGCCACTGGGGCCGTGTCCAGTGGTGGCACTGCCAGCCCTGCAGGTGAAGTGGGAAGGGCCTTTGCAGGTCTGGTGGGTCACATTTATAGCAGGTAAAGTTGCAGTAAAAGGACCTGGGGTCTGTTATTCTTGAGTTCAGAAAGCTCCTTTTGATTGGTGAGCAGGACAAAGTGGATCCTTAAGAGTTCCCATCCGTGTTTGTGTCTCAGCCTGTGTTAGGATTCAGGGCTGTAGCTGTTGTTGTCACTGAGGAGTCAAACTGTGCTTTAAATAATGAGACCCTGGCCTGATGGCCCAGTGTCAAGGCAAAAGGGGGAATGCTCTCTGAGTGTTGAGATGTAACAAGGGCTAATCCTTTTTGCAGTGGGATGGAGCCTGGAAAGTGCACAGAGCTGAGCCCAGGGATTGAAAGGGACCAAGCAAGGGAGGTGAAGAAAGAAGGAAGAAGGGAAGTGAGGCAGCAGGCAAGCAGCACCAAGTTGCTGTGTAAGCAGGTGAGTTGTGTTGAGGTTCCTCAGGCAGGCACTGAGGACTTGGAGGGCTCCAGACAGAGCAGACCTGGGAAGGCCCTCGGTGAAGCCCCTCAGAAACCTGAAGCCCCTGGGCCTTTTGGGGAGCCTGAGCTATTGCAGCCCTGGGGATGGCTTTGGTTTCCTTCTCTCCTCAGAGTAAAACTCTGTGGGGGAGTCTGTGATCTCCCTGACTTTTGTGTCATAACTGAAACTTGGAAGGAGGTTGACCTTGTGTAGTTTCCCAACTGACTTGGCCGGGTTGAACCAGCAGTGCCAGATTGTTGTAGTGTGCAGGGTGTTGTTTGTGTCTGAGCAGTTTGGGGTTGATTTGCCAAGGGGAGCCATGGAATGTTATGGTGTTTTTGTCCCAATATTTGGAGGCAGTGCCCTGGATGAGTTGATTTCTGCCTCACTCCCTGATATCTGAGTTAGGAGATGTACCAAGAACTGGTAGTTTTTGCAGTGGGATGTTCCCTAGAAAGTGCATGGAGCTGAGCCAAGGAACTTAAAGGGACTGAGCAAGCAAAGTCAAGAAAGAATGAAGAAGGGAACTGAGGCAGCAGCCAAGCAGCACCAAGCTCCTCTACAACCAGGTGAGTTGTCTTGAAGTTGATAAGGTGGTCACTGAGAACTTTGGGGTCTGCAGGCACAGGTGACCACCAGAGACCCCCAATGGAGCCCCTCAGAGAACTTATAAGGGTTTGTGTAGATGGGAACAGGTGTTGGGAGTTGTCCTGAATGTGCAACAGGAATGCAGGGAAGGAAAATGAACCCTCCTGTCATGCTGACCCCTCCCATCAGCTGCAGTGGAGACCCCTCCGTGTGCCCTTTGGGAGCGGATTGCCAGGACCCCCGTGGGGCTGGGATCATGGCAGGGTGTTGTAAGCAAGGAATGCCTGGCTTCTAAAAGTCACCAGCTGAGTCTTAGAGGCTCCTTTGAAGAGCTGTTTTCAGGCAGGCAAATTGCCCCCCAGGAGGGACTCTGTGCCTGCTCTCCCGTGGCTCCGAGGGATCTCTGGCCCTTCACGCCGGCACCGAGATTTTCTCGGGAAGGGCCTCAGATCCCCGGACCAGTCTGGGACACAGGCAAGATCCCCCTGCATTTTGGGACCAAATTGGCCCCTGGAGGGACAGTGCTGTTGGTGCCCCCCGGGTTGGGGCACCCCGAGGACTCCAGCGCGCACCGAAAGGATTATTCGGGGAGATCCTCGGGGTGCCCGGCCCTGGGGAGCTCAAAGCAAGGTCCCTGCCATGGATTCAGGCATTGCTGAGAGTATCCCAGGGGTCCCTGTCCCTGCTAGACAGGGAGCTCTCTAATGGGCTGTAATTGGGTTCTAAAAGCGGTGCTCCAAGTGCCAAACAAGTGTGGGATTGGGATTAAGAAATGAGCAGTGAGGGTGCAATTGGCTGTTTTCTCTGGAATGTGACTGTGAGAGCTGCAGGAGGGCCAGGTGTGTGTTCCAGTCCCCAGCATTTGGTTTGCACATGTCCTGGTCAGACACAAGTACAATTTCCTCAGTCCTGAACACAGCAGAATGAGAATTATGGACTGGCAGTGTTAAGGTGATTGGTGTGACAGGGGTCAAACTGGGAAAACATTGGGGAATTCCTCAGTTTGTGTTTTTGCCAAACTCACCCAAACCTCTGCTAGGAAGTGATGGGCTGGAAAAGTTGAGGCAGAAATGGAATTGAAAACTGGGGCTCTTGGCGCTGTAATTGCTGAAACTAAATGTGTCCAAGCAGCAGCTCTTGTTGTGCAGGGAATAACTCCTGTCAGCAGCAAGGCCCTGACTGAAGTGGCAGCTGCAGTTGTTCCTGTGGTGTGGGCCAGTGGAGCTGCAGGAGAGTGGAAGAGGGCAGAACCTGTAGGTATTACCCCTGATGTGGGATCTCTATGGGTAAGGCCAACCCAGTATCCTTTAAAATCAGAATGCCAGACTGGATTGGTTGCAGGAACAGCTAAATTGGCTCCTCCTGGTTTGTTTGTAGGACGTGAATGCAAGAACCTGCCAAGAAAACCAGTGGACAAGATGATTGATTAGTGCAGGACCTGAGAGAAGCACCTTGAATGACAACCTGGAGGAGTTTCCAGTATTGGATTTAAAAGATGGCCTTTGCATCTCCTTGAGCAAGGAAAGCCAAGAAAGCTTTGCTTTTGCAGGAGAAAATGGGGCAAGCGGGCAGGAAGAAGAGAAGCCCCGTGACTCCTCCCTGAGCCCCAGACAGCCCATGAACTGCCTTGCTGGGAATGGTGGGACGGGCTGGACTCTGCATTGCTCCCTCGGGATGTGTGGTAAGACTGTTATGGCGACTTTTTGAATAGATGGTGCAAGGGCAGCCTTTAAGCAGCTGAAGCATTCCCTGAGGAGAGCTCTGGGTCTGACAGATGTGTCAGAACTGTTGGAAGCATCTTTGGTGGGGAGGGCAAACAAAGGCCAAGGTGTGCAGTGACCCCCCTGAGAAGGGACTTTCAGTTAATGGCATCCCTGATGGTGAACTTTGTGGGCTGTTCCCCCTGTAGGGCAGGTGATAGTCCCAGCTCCAGTTATGGGAAAAATGGTTAAAAGGGAGCCCCAAAAGCTGGAAGTCCTCCTGGAGGCTCCTGGCAAAGAGAGTTTGCTGCGTTCCCCCTGACAGAAGGACAGTGATAGCTTTTGAGTGCTGGTAGATCCTTTGAATAGATAGCCTTGAGTGTGTCCTTGTTGCACCAGTAGGACTTATCAAAGTCCCCATATTCCAGGAGATAGACACATTGAAGTTTAAAATATTCTTCCTAATCCTTTGTTGGCTTGAGGCTCTCCCCTCAGGAACTGCAGGAACTCCTGGTGCCGCCTGGGCCGATGGATTGGACGCCCCAGCCCCTCCGTTCCTGCCCGGCCACTGGGGCCGTGTCCAGTGGTGGCACTGCCAGCCCTGCAGGTGAAGTGGGAAGGGCCTTTGCAGGTCTTGTGGGTCACATTTATAGCAGGTAAAGTTGCAGTAAAAGGACCTGGGGTCTGTTATTCTTGAGTTCAGAAAGCTCCTTTTGATTGGTGAGCAGGACAAAGTGGATCCTTAAGAGTTCCCATCCGTGTTTGTGTCTCAGCCTGTGTTAGGATTCAGGGCTGTAGCTGTTGTTGTCACTGAGGAGTCAAACTGTGCTTTAAATAATGAGACCCTGGCCTGATGGCCCAGTGTTAAGAAAAAAGGGGGAATGCTCTCTGAGTGTTGAGATGTAACAAGGGCTAATCCTTTTTGCAGTGGGATGGAGCCTGGAAAGTGCACAGAGCTGAGCCCAGGGATTGAAAGGGACCAAGCAAGGGAGGTGAAGAAAGAAGGAAGAAGGGAAGTGAGGCAGCAGGCAAGCAGCACCAAGTTGCTGTGTAAGCAGGTGAGTTGTGTTGAGGTTCCTCAGGCAGGCACTGAGGACTTGGAGGGCTCCAGACAGAGCAGACCTGGGAAGGCCCTCGGTGAAGCCCCTTGGAAACCTTCTAAGGGTAGTTGTGTATGGTGATAAGTGTTGGGAAATGTCCTGAATGTGGAACAGGAATGCAGGGAAGGAAAATGAGCCCTCCTGTAATGCTGACCCCTCCCATCAGCTGCAGTGGAGACCCCTCCGTGTGCCCTTTGGGAGCGGATTGCCAGGACCCCCGTGGGGCTGGGATCATGGCAGGGTGTTGTAAGCAAGGAATGCCTGGCTTCTAAAAGTCACCAGCTGAGTCTTAGAGGCTCCTTTGAAGAGCTGTTTTCAGGCAGGCAAATTGCCCCCCAGGAGGGACTCGGTGCCTGCTCTCCCGTGGCTCCGAGGGATCTCTGGCCCTTCACGCCGGCACCGAGATTTTCTCGGGAAGGGCCTCAGATCTCCGGACCAGTCTGGGACACAGGCAAGATCCCCCTGCATTTTGGGACCAAATTGGCCCCTGGAGGGACAGTGCTGTTGGTGCCCCCCGGGTTGGGGCACCCCGAGGACTCCAGCGCGCACCGAAAGGATTATTCGGGGAGATCCTCGGGGTGCCCGGCCCTGGGGAGCTCAAAGCAAGGTCCCTGCCATGGATTCAGGCAGTGCTGAGAGTATCCCAGGGGTCCCTGTCCCTGCTAGACAGGGAGCTCTCTAATGGGCTGTAATTGGGTTCTAAAAGCGGTGCTCCAAGTGCCAAAGAAGTGTGGGATTGGGATTAAGAAATGAGCAGTGAGGGTGCAATTGGCTGTTTTCTCTGGAATGTGACTGTGAGAGCTGCAGGAGTGCCAGGTGTGTGTTCCAGTCCCCAGCATTTGGTTTGCACATGTCCTGCTCAGACACAGGTCCAACTTGCTCAGTCCTTAACCCAAGAGAGGGAGAATGAAGGACTGGCACTGTTAAGGTGATTGGTGTGACAGGGGTCAAACTGGGAAAACATTGGGGAATTCCTCAGTTGGTCTGTTTGCCAAACTAACCCAAACCTGTGCTAGGAAGAGATGGACTGGGGTCTCTGATCTCCTGGGCAGTTGTTTTGCATGACCCTGGGAGCCTCTGGGATTAGACTGGCCTGGGCAGACAGGGAGCAGTTTGTCCTGTGGAGCTGGGCTGGGTTTGTTGAGGATGCCTTGGGAGGCAGGGCTGGAGAGGCTCCTCTGTTGGCTGTAGTGGTGGAAGGTTGTAGCAGCAGGGCTGGAGCCTTCGCCCTCCTGCTCCCCCCGTGAGCCCCGACGGGCCCGTGCCCTTGGCAATGGAGGGCCCCCATTGCTGAGTCAGCGGTTCCGGGGGCCAGGAGGGATGGGATCAGGATGCCGAGCTCCGCCCAGGGCCAGGGCTGCCAGTGTTCAACCATGCAGGGAACTGAAAGCACAGTGAGATGGAGGCCAAGCTGCAGCACAGGGATGGGTGAGAAAAGACCCTAGTCCTCAGGTGGAGCTTTGAATTCCCTGGAAAAATGGATCCTGTCAGATGGATCAGGCCCTTGTGGGTGCTGGAGCAGAGGCCTCTCTCATTTTTGGTCACCCTGAAAGGTTGCAAGGACAGCAAGTTCTGACTGCAGGATGAGGTGGCAAACAAAGTGAAGTGGTCCAGAGAAAAGCTGAGGCTAAAATTGGCCCTGTGCCAGAGCAGCCTCGTGCAGTGCTTGTTGCTGTCCCTGAGTGTCCCATTGCAGTGGATATTTCCAAGGGTGCCTTGTGCTGGGGAGCACTGGGGCAGTTCCCTTTCCCTGGGCAGGGCAGGCAGGGCACGTTTCCCCCCTCGAGGGTGGCTCCACAGTCCCCCCCTGTGCCCTGGGAGCGTGGCAGAACACCTGGACCCACTGTTCTTGTCAGAGAGGGCACAAGGGATGGTTGGATGGGGGAGGGAATGGCTCAGGGAGTACAAGCACCATTACAATGAGTAGGGCAGCACCTGGAAAGGAAGAAGGGGAGTTAATCCAGACAAAATCCAAGCACCTGCCCAACCTGTGATATTTTTAGGAACTCAGTGGTGCTGTGGTCCCCAGGAAGTATTGCCCAGGACTAGGCAGGAGACTTCAGGCTCTGTCACCCCCAGAGCAAGTGTCCAGGGGCAGGCAGTGGGGAGGCAGCTCTGTTGTTGAGGATGGGGTTATTTTCTCTGCTTTATTTTGTCTCCAGAGATGTTCTTCCCATTAATCCAAACTGACTCCATCTCCTAACTCTCTGAAGAGGTTTTCTGCTTTTTGTGGGAGGGTAAGGTTTGGGTTCTAACTATAGAAGAGCCAACAAAATAAAGGCTTTGTGGCAAACAAATGGTGTCTCCCAAACTCTTTGTACTTCAAATAGATGCCTTTATTCTTAGTTTTTTCTTATTGGTATTCTCAAGATACTTGATACCCTGTCTACAGTTATTTATTTTGGCTTCTCTTTTTTATTTGTTACAGAGTTGATGTGACTGACTTCTTTTTGAAATGCAGCAGTGCTCTCAAGGATATTTCCCCCGCACTCCTGGGCTTGTGCAGGGCTGTTGAGTCCGTGTGTGCCACTGTTCTTGTCCCAGGGGGACCGAGTGACATTTGGAACCAAACCTGGGGACTTGAACTCTAGGAATGTTTCTGTGTCTTTGAATTTTAAATTGCACATGAAGCAGAAATATGTTTGTGTTTTCCAGGTTATATTGTCATGAAAATAGAAATGCATCATTGGATCTTACTCCTCTGAGGGCAAACCACCAGACTGATCATTTCTTAGTCCATCAGACCCAGTGCCAGGAACTCAGAGGGGTGTTTGTGTGCAAATGTGCTGAGTGGTGGTGGCCCCCGTGAGACTGTGACCAGCTGGAAATGTGTGTGTGTGTGTGTGCAGAGCTGGGCTGGATCCCTTGGGATTTGGCTCCCAGATCCCCCCCAGCCTTCAGGAAAACCAGAGGCCACCGAACCCTGAGGGAAGGGAGTCCCATTTGCAGAAGGGTTTGTAGATTGGGGAAAAGCTCTCCAGAACAAAGCCTGTGTTCCAAACCCCTTCAGGCCAAAGTCAAGGAGCACAAACCCTGGAGTCATCAAGTTACGAAGTTTGGTTCAAACCATTTCCTAATAAGTCAGTTTTAATGAAGTGTTAAAAGGAGAACTTAAATAAGGGTAATTTCTGATGGAGAATAATGGGAAGAAGTGGTTTAAGTTCCCTAAACATGTTTTATATCAGTCCATGGTTATTTAATTGAGCATTGTTTGGAATTTTTCTTTTTGCATTCGTTCCTGGTGTGCTTTTCTCTATCTAAGGGATGTTTGGAGGTCTTTTTGATTGCTTGAAGGTTTTTAATGTCAGTGCTGGATTGGGGTGGACAGTCATTGTAACATGATTTAGAGTTGGATGCATTTTATTCTGTGTGCCCTGTTTGATGTCTCGTGTTCAGCGAGTGACTGGTCAGAGTTTGGCCCAAGCCTTTGTTTTTCAGGTGAAAAAGCCGAAGGGGGAATTGTAGTTGCAGCTTTGCCCTTGAGCTGCAGCTGGAGCCTGGCCAAAGAACAAGGCAAAGCTCCCTGGGGAAGGAAGGGGGAGCCAGAGAAGAAAAGCAGCTGCAGCCAGAAAGGTGGGTTTGGGCGGGAGAAGAGGGGCTGTGACCCAGCAAGGGGCTCTGGAGGGCTCTGGGGTCCCTGTAATGGCTCTGGGGTCTCTGTAGGGGCTCTGGGGTCTCTATAGGGGCTCTGGAGGCCTCTGGGGTCCCTATAAGGGCTCTGGGGTCTCTGTAGGGACTCTGGGGTTTCTATCGTGGCTCTGGGGTCCCTATAATGGCTCTGGGGTCTCTGTAGGGGCTCTGGGGTCCCTCTCGTGGCTCGGGGTCCCTCTCGTGGCTCGGGGTCCCTCTCGTGGCTCGGGGTCCCTCTCCTGGCTCGGGGTCCCTCTCCTGGCTCGGGGTCCCTCTCCTGGCTCGGGGTCCCTCTCCTGGCTCGGGGTCCCTCTCCCTGCCGGCACAGGAGCTGCTGCCGCCCCAGCAAGAGGCAGAGGAGTCGCTGCCCAGAAGCAAGAACTCACTGAGAGCTGAACTGGGGCCGTGTGGGCAGGGCCAGAGGGGAGCAAAGGAAGGGATTTGTTGCTAAGAAAAGAAATAAAGTTTGGGTCATTTGTTGGGGAGATTTGTGTCAGTTTCTGATCATTTTTGGGGGTTATTTTTAGTGAGTTTCTGGTCATTTTTGGGGGAGATTTGGGTCAGTTTCTGGTCATTTTTTGGGATGATTTGGGTGAGTTTTGGGTTTATTTTTGTGGTAATTTTGGGTCAGTTTCTGGTCATTTTTTGGGGTGATTGGGCTGACTTTTTGGTCATTTTTTTGGGGAGATTTGGGTGAGTCTTGGTATCAGTGTTTTGGGATTTTGGGGTCAGTTTCTGGTCATATCTGGGGCTGATTTTGTATCATTTTGGGTCAGTTTGGGGGGGGGTTCTTGCATTTTTAGGTCAGGTTTTGGGCCAATTTGGAGTTAGTTTTTGAGGTGATTTGGGCCAGTTTTGGGTCAGTTCTGGATCAATTTTTGGAGTGAATTGGATCAGTTTTTGTGTCACTTTTTGGGGAGATTTGGGTGAGTTCTGGGTCATTTTTGGGGAGATTTGAATCAGTTTCTGGTAGTTTTTTGGGGAGACTTGGGTGAGTTCTGGGTCTCTCCTGATTGTAATTCCTTCAGGCTCCTCTCCTGATTTTAATTTTTTTAGTCCCCTCTCCTGATTTTAATTTTTTTAGTCCCCTCTCCTGATTTTAATTTTTTTAGTCCCCTCTCCTGATTTTAATTTTTTCAGGCTCCTCTCCTGATTTTAATTTTTTTAGGCTCCTCTCATGATTTTTATTGTATTAGTCCCGTGTCCTGATTTTAATTTTTTTCAGGCTCTTCTCCTGATTGTAATTTTTTTAGGCTCTTCTCTTGATTTTAATTCTCTTAGGTTCTTCTCCTGATTTTAATTCTCTTGGGCTCTCCTCCTGATTTTTATATTTTTAGACTCTTCTCCTGATTTTCATTTTTTTTAGGCTCTTCCCCTGATTTTCATTTTTTTTTTTTTAGGCTCTTCTCCTGATTTTAATTCTCTTAGGAGAAGAGCCTAGAGAATTAAAACCAGGAGAAGAGCCTAATTACACAAGTAAATTTTCAAACCACCAGCAATCACAAGCCAATTATCCGATTTCCCAAAAGAACTACACGAACAAATACGGTTATAAAACAAAAAAAAATGCCATAAGTAAAAAATCGCATAGCAACAGTGCCCCCTGGTGACAGAGAAAAAGAATTGCACATATATTTGAGATGAAATACTGCCACCTGCTGACGGAAAACAGGAACTGCATTGAAAAAATTTTGAACAGCGCATGCGCAGTCGTTGGCAAAACGCCGGCGATCACGTGGTAAGTAAGGGCAGGCAGGAGAGGGACCGGCGACGCATGCGCAGTGGCTCTCGTGCCGGTGCAGCGCTCCCTGCTCGAGTTAAGGGCCGGTTCCGGCGGCAGGGCGGGACTCGCGGCCTCCCGTCTGTCCCGGGGTGTGCGGGGGGGGAATAACGTGAAGATTTCTTGGGGTGAAAGCGCAGAAATTAGCGAGGAGGGACGCTAATTTGGGTAAACTCGGTCACCGGAAGTAGTGAGCGACCGGAAGTCCTCCAAGGCCCCCGCCCGGA
>NW_021937690.1:0-8983 GCF_001715985.3 Manacus vitellinus
TGAGGAACTATGCATAAAAAATCAAAACAGAATGAACTAACTCCTTTTAAAATAAATAATTGTTCTTTTGTATGTATATTTCAGAAAAAGGGATAGTTCATATTCACAGAACACCATCATATATTTTTGTTCTATCTCTCACAGAGACTGACACAGTTACTATTTTTAATTGTTCTAAGCCTTATTTATTAATCCCCACATCTTCATTCCATATACTCTTCACTTACAGGACAAAAAAAGATAGTATTTAAAGGCCTTCATAATCTAAATAATTAAATTTAATTTCTAGAGTTTGGAAGGATAATTAGGTAATACTGCTGGTTTATATGGGTTGTTAGTTGGGATTCTTGTCCAATTTCCGCCAACATGAATTTATAATGAGCCTATTTCACAGTGAATGTGCACTAATACAAGTAGAAACAGAATCTGCAGGATTATATTTTCTATTTTTGTAGTCACAGTATTAAATTTTGGGTTTCATTAAAAGTTTGTCACAAATTTTTTGTTTGTTTGTTATAAATCTTTGTGTCATTTGCACAAATGATTCATTTTAGCCAGTATCCAAAAGACAGAAAAAGATTACTCAAAAGAGGAAAGAGACTAAATATCTCATATTCTCACAACTATTGTGACACTCCTTTATATATGTCTCTCCTAGAAACTTGAAAGGTCAGAAATTTAATTCGGTACAGTTTACTTCTTGTTCAGTATAAAGAAACTTTTTGAAAATTACTACATATCTACATAGTAGCAATTATGCACACTGCAATTATTATTAAAACCTAAATATTCCATTGGCTACCACAAACTAAATGCTCCCTGTTGCAACATCACACAGCACTTACCTTTTGGAAGCCTGTGGTGATTCTCAAATTTGCCCAAGGCAGTCAATAATAATGTTAAGCAGAATCCTATAAATGAATTACTCTATCAGTCCATTTAAGTTTCTTCCCCAAACAACCAATCTTATATTTCCTTCCCATTTAACATTCCCAGCCTCAACTAAAAATAAATAACCACACCTTTGATATTTTTAAATCTTTGTAGAGTTGAACATAGCCCAATAATAAATATTTTACTGAAGTCTATATGGGCAGCAGCCTGAATTTTATACAGATAGACAGCAAAAAGCTTTGAAATTATGTTCCCAACCCAGGTAAAGCAGTGATAGGTGTCAACCAACTCCAAAAAGAGGAGTCCTATGACACTATCATTGCAAGTTCAGGGATTTGGTTTCTATCATATCCCTCAGAAATTTGAGATTAATTCCATTCCATTTTCAATCTGTAGGTGGCAAAGAGCTACATATTAAGCTTAAACTCTATTCTCCAGGCCACAAGGAGAAGCAGAAGTTCATTCAAGGAGTTAAACAATGGGTTTATACTCATGTCAAATATCAAAACTGTTGTTAAGAGTTGTGTTCACCTTTGTGAGTAAGTGGGAGTTTTTGTGTTTCCTGGCCAAGTGATAAGTCTAGGAGACACAAGACATTCCCAATGCCATCAGTAAATTAGCTGTTCTCTGGCAGAAGTTTTAAAAATGACCTGTTGAATAAAGTTTATAACTTACAGCAAACCCTTTAAAGGAAATTCTTATCTGAAAAGGAGGAAACTGAGTACTTAACAAGTTTACCCTTGATCAGTCTCTATTTCAGAGAAGAGAAGCCTGAGGGCAACACTTCTGACAAGACTAGATCTTGGCTGACAGAGTTAAGTAAGCTTAGAGTTAGCTTTTTAATTGAATGAAACAGAGAAAAAGTCATCTAGTGCTAAACGAAATTAAAAGTAGTTATCATGCACAGATTTCATTTATTGTCACATAGCTCTTTCTGAACACAGTCATTTTCTTAAATCTTGCACTTTAGTACAACAAATTCATGTTGACTTTATTCAGAGGTTTGGCAGACATTAAAAATTGTTTCAAGGAAAGCTGCCTAAACCTCAAACACTCCATACTGAAGAAAGTGCCAGTCTTGAGGGTGCTTAGGTATTCAGTGAGAAATGTGAGGGCATTTAGGGTGTGAACAGCCATTAAACTACAGGGCCTGGAGTTGGTATGGAGGGAAATTACTTGCAAAACATGCCCCAGGTAGGAGGATGATGAGCAGTAAGATAGTAAAGACAGTACCTGATTCCAAGTAATTAAAATTATAACTAATTTATACTTTCTTATTATCACAGATTTTCATTTACTCAGCGATGCAAAGTATTTGTCTGCTTGATGTTTATTGCAATATCTGTTAGCCGTGAAACCAGAAACCAGACTAAAACTGGACAGCTGCTGCCATTGATGCATATTTTTACACATACTTGATCCAGCAGTAAGTGCAAACTCTCATTTGTTAGTGGTCACCCTTTCTGAAGTGTTTCTCTCTGTGGTGCAGTGCAGTTCTGTTACCAGCAGGACTCCTCAGAACATGCTCCATTACCTTACTTGCCATGCTGCTTCACTGATGAGGCTAAACAAGTAAAGATCAGTACAATATTTTGTGTTTATTTTTACATTAACTGATAACAAAGACAAAACATATCAGTGGCAAAAATAAGGGGGAGGGAGGAGACACAGAGGGGAAAAACATTTTGATATATCAGCATAAACAAGCTACAGTCCTGAAAGCTCTTTACCACATCCAGGTTCATCCAATGTGACAGTTCATGCATATTAAGAGACTGTAGGCAATACAGTAAATACCGAAATGGAGGTCTCAGTTCCATCCATTACCTTTCCATCCAAACATAGGAAGAGCAAGACAGACGCCTACTGGGTAAATGAGATGTTAATCAACTGTGAAGAAACAAAATTCAGTGTTTGGCCTAATTTTCTATCTTGACTTTAGAAAATACCGCCTGGAAAATAAGATGTCTTCAGGCTGCTTCAACTTACTTTGTTACAATTCACTTTTGGTCAAGACAAACGAGTTTTCTCAGTCAATTTTCTAGACCATTCTGTTTGTCTGTGTTAGGTCTCCTCAGAGTATAGTTTCAAAACAACTTTCATACACTATAGCGATCTGCTTCTTCCTCTTTGTTTTTAATAAAACATGTATCTTACTCTTGCAACTATCACCATCATAGAACTCTAACAATTTTAGCTCATTTGTAAGATGTCATTATGTAACATGGACTAGCACTGCAAGCAGTCAGTGCTTTCTCAAATGCTTGTAAATTTTCTTTAAACAATGTTTTTGTAGATAGAAATGTCTACACACATATTTGCTGATGGTAAGAGACAGTAATGATAGTTTTAGACCACATTAAGCTGCTCAGGTAAGGAATGAAAGACAGAGAGAACCCTGATTAGTTAAATTTATTATCAATTTGTCTTTGCTAGCATTATAAACATTTACTTAATATGCACAAATAACAACATGCTAAAACATAAATGTTGTTTTAAAAAATAAAATTTCCAGCATATTTTCCCTGTAGCCACTATCTCTCTGCCTATGGTGCCCTTAACAACAAACCCTCAGCACTCTGCAATAAAAGGCAAGTTATCATTTTTTATATGAAGTGCAAATAAGCACTGAAGAATTGCAGATAGACATTCAGCTACTCAGATCTGTTCAATTTATCCATTGCCTATTATTCTGCAGGTACCATAATTTAGAATATCAGCAAGAAAATTTTCTCACACTTAAACTTGGGAGCCTAATTTAAGTGTTAGAAGCCACCACTGCCAATGTAATAAAGGCAGTCAAAGTGCTCAAGCACACAGTTCAGGCATTCTGACCACACTCTGGATTTCCAATTGATCTGATTTTATGTATTCTCCATATGGAAAGCCTGGTTTCCTAATGCAAACAGCTTAATTAAATACCTGAGGTTAGTCATTGTGAGTACTCTCCATGGCAACCAGATTTAAGGTTACCAACTTTCACAATAAAGCAAGGGTGCATCACAGAGCACTATGATGGACTCCAAAACAATTGAAGTTTACAGTTACTTTATAAGCTGACCCGTAATTCTCCTGGAAAAGCATTGCTTACAGTTTTGTGCAGCATAACTCATCTGTTCTAATGATAAGTAGATTGGGTTTAGTTTTTTATGGTTTTGTTGGGGGTTTTTTCTGACTTGTCATAGTTCTTTTTGAGAAGATTCTGATCATTTCACACACATGGATTTCAGCTTCTCATAACAGCTTTGATATGCATCTGCTGCCCAAACATACTTTTGCTTTACATAAAACATCAGGATACAGTTATGAAAATTGATGGATCATACCATAAAGAAGTGGTAATGTTTTTCCAAGATCCAGATGCCTTTTAATGCCGTGAATGTTATTTTCCATGGTATAGTCTAAAAGTCAAGAGAGTCCTAATTTCAGTAAGAAATTTGAAATCGAAGGTGAGTTACACAGGGGCTACTCGTGTGGGAATATCCATGAGTTGAATTCAGGACCGGCTGCATCCAGTCCAGACATTTTCTAACTCAAGGTGACTACTGAAATACAGTTCAAACTTTTAAAGACCACTTCTATTTTCTAAGTCATAAAAGGAGAGCGTAAATATAAGTATCACATTAAAAATCCACATGACAAAACTTTTTTGCAAGGTAAGAGATAATCATCCTGAGTCTGAGAGGACAATGCAAGACCCATTATGTTTCCCTGCACTCTGGCAAACAGAGATCCTTATAGAGGTCAATGGCATAATCCTAGCATAAAGAAAAGAAGAAGTCTTTAATACAATACCTTGTATGTGTTTATATAATGGGAACACCATGAATCTTCCACAGCTGAAACTAATAGGACAGGCTGAGTCACTGCAGCTATTTCCTGGTATTAATTATGTGTGACATTTTAAAATGATAGAATCTATTAACAAATTCTATGAAGCCATTATGTTATCAAGAGTCAAATTATGTCTGACTGGTACAATGGGATCTTTATTTAGTTGGTTATATGGTTTGCTCTGTTCTAAAGATACTGTTCAGCTTTTAAAGCCACTTTGGTTACCTACAAGCGCAGATCTAAATGGCTTTTAATCTAATTAACATTCATCCAAAATTATTTTGATGAGAGTAAGGTAATAGTCTCAGGCCATTTTATCAGTCTGTCTTCTGCACCTTGTCCATAAACATCTGTTAATTAGTGTGTGTGGCAACCTACAAAAATTATTGTATGAAATAAATGGAGAATAAATTAGAATGAATGTTAATAAGGCTTGCATTAAAATGTATAAATCTTTCAAATGTACTACACACGCACCACTGGCTCACAAGTAAAACTTTCTTCTTGTGAGAGATTTAAAAATTTAAAAAGAAATTTAAAAAAACCAAAACAATCAAAAAACCAAACAAAATCTCAAACCAAAATAAAACAAAAACCAAAACAAACAAAAACCCCGCCACCAAAACACAGAAACACTCTTATTTTCACAAAAATTCAATGACTACAGTTTTTCTTTGATTCATTTATTGAAAAAAGCAGGACATAAAACAGATTCTTCTATCAACAGGCAGATTAAAAACATCACCTCAAGGATTCTATTCACCGCCTGAAAAAAGGTAGAAAAGATCTGGGGAAACTATACAACAGAAGTGTAAATCACTTTCTCATCTAGTTTCTTGCACTGCATAGGTGGTCTGAGACTGTTTCCTTTCCTACATGTGGACAGCCCTAAAGAAATGTACTTCATCATTGGACCAGAAGATTCTAGTCTGTGTTGCAGGATTTGGTCCCAGACAGCTCCACACCAGTATTTCAACATCATTAAGATACATAAGATACATTCATTCCACCTTTGTATGAAAAGGGCATGGACCATATACTATGACTCAGCTCCCAGGATTTAGAAAGCAGTTTATTTCCTGAGCAAGTTATGAAAACTTGAGACAGAGCATTTACAATATGGGAACTGCCAGACTCTGGGCAATGGCAGCAGAGATGGTCTCAGCAGATTCAGAAATGCACTTTAGGACCTCTGCCTTACTCCTTTCCCTTTCTTAAAACACAGGATTGAGTAATTACAGAAATTCTATATGAAAATCTGACCCCTATGAAAATCTCATGTATTAACAATGTATGACATGAGCAGTAATTGTCAGAAACATACAGCCTCCACGCTTATAAATTGATTCAGTATTTTCTACATAGTATATGCTTAAATAATTACACAGAAATCAAGATTCCACATTCTGAAGTGATATTATATAGCTTCTGTCACACCTCCAAGACAGCATATTATACTTCAAAGGCACCACAGTGTGTCAGCTGTGACATAGCTCTAGACTCTTGTCTAAGCAAAAATTATATAAATATGATCCATATTACAACATATTCCCTTGTATCAGCCTGTAGTTTTTGGTGAACAATATGATCATAATTCTATCACCACAAGCAGAACTAATTTACAGTTAGATTTATTTCTTTGTAAAATCCACAGTGATTGAATGTCACCTACAGAATCAAGTGTACCATTTCTCCCTGCATGCTAGAAAACCTCCATACTCAATTAAAGCATCTGGCAGTCCAGAATCTCTTTCATCTCTTTAATTTTCTTTATCTGGCAAGTTCATTACAGTATTATACAGATATATCTTTCCCTTTTTCTATTTTATTATCAAGTGATCCACTGTGGTATATGCAGCACACACTATAAATCAGCTGGGGTAATTGTACATAAGGACTGGGTTCATCCAAGCTTTCCTCTCTCCCTCAAACCCTCAGCAGCTCTCTCCTTGATAAAGCACAGCAAAACATCTGTAGTGGCCTTCACTTGGATTTACTTTGCCAGATTTTCATTAAAACACTGACTCAATAAAAATGTTGCTTATCCTAATAAAGCTCTTTGGAGCTTTGCAAATTTGCATTTAATACTCTTTAATGTCATTACAGCATTAATAATCTGTGCCTAAAGAGCTACAAAACTTTAGATTTTTCTGGTTTTTGAAAGAAGCTTCATAAACCCATGATTTTCTCGTGACTCATCTTTAATGCACCATAAATAGAGACACAAGTAGGAAAGCTGTATGATACCACAGACTTTTATAAATTTATGGCTGAGTCCTCTTTTAGGTAATTCTTATTCCAGAGATTATATATAAAATTAATAAAAATTCAGTTGTGAATAATAATCATACTAGGAAATAAATGGACTGAGCTTCAGAAAATTAGTAACATCCTTACTACATGAAGGATTTCTGCTCCCTTTGGCAGCCTAAAATTTTTCACCTTGTGGGAAAAAGAAGACATTACAATGCCTGTAAAGAATACCAGAGAAATCCTCAGCTGAATCTTCCACTGATACATGTACTGCATCTTCTTCAAACACTGTCTTAGAAAATGTTTGTCATTTTAGGCTACCTATAGGTTTTGAGAATATTACCTGTAAAAAACATTCCCAGTAACACGGTTCTGAAACAAGCCAATCATTATCAGAATCTCAGTAATTCCAGTTTAAATTCAGCATGTGGGGAAACAAACATCAAACTGAGATTCCACTCAGTCTTTCAGAGTAATCAAGCCATAAAGATTCGTGTTCAACCTCTGCTTGTAACCCAGTGGTCTAAACAACAGTCAGCTGGCTGGAATATCAAGACAAGGAGCCTGAAAAAATAAGGCCAATATTTTGAAATTATGAAAAAGCAGAAAATGCAATAGAAGCACATTTCCTAACAGAAATCATAAGTGACTTCATTAGGACTTCTGAGATTCATTAGCATATGAATTTATGCAAATGTATAAATGAACATCCTGGTGAATTGCTAAAATCTTATTAATTTTAGCAACTCATTTTTTCCCAAAGCTGCTAAGAAAGTAATTTATCGTTATTCTAGGAATAACTCTGAAGGTCCATGGGATATCAAGCACTTAATGTACATCAGACTGAGGATGAACTATCTTACCTGACTCTCCAAAGACAAACTAATGACCTTTTTTTTTTGCACATCCATCACAACAGGAAAATAAAAATCAGGGATTGCTGTCACTGTGGTACACACATACAGTACAGTCCTAATTCTTTGGTGAATTCAAAGTAAAAGAAAAAAAATAAAACTTGAAATGAAAACATTTTCCACTTAGTTCTTATTGATGATACAGAACCTCCCCTGTTCTGCTAAAGCACATGGAAAACATCACAGCTGCTTCAGTGTAATTGGTGTTACTCAAACCAGTGCTTCTGAAAAAGCTATTGCTTAGCCCCTCAGCTTGAGATTTCTTAAAAAAAGGCCCTGACTTTGAGAACACACTGAGTGTCTTCCTCCTGTAAAGAACTTATCCTCAAAATACCTAAAAACTTTTCAAATCCTACTTCCAAGATAAATAGTTTTTAATAACATTGACCTAACACTTCATTATGCTTGCTTTTTCAGGCATTCGGATGAAAGTAATGGGCTTATGTATAATTAATTTCTAATATAAATCTATGATCAGCATCAGTAAATTTAAAAATCAATTTTTGTGTTTTGTCTGTCTGTGATCATTTAATTGCACAGTACCATCAGGCTTCATTTTCTTTCTGCTATCCACAAGGTGTCCCTAGCTTTTTAATGGGTCCATTTTCGATCTCTATAGCCTGTTCTTCTCACTTTATCATTTTTCTATAGTTTGTACACTGTTTCATTTAACAAACTTGTATAAGTGAAGATTAGGGTACTGGATCAAGAGTTGGACTTGATGATCTCGTAGGTCCTTTCCAACACGGCTGATTCTATGATTCTGTGATTCTGTGACTCTGTGATTACAAAAGATCTCAAATTCAGTGGAGAAAGTTTGTGCAATTAAGTTTCATGAAGAAAGTGAGAGGATGGTAATGGCAGTCCAAAAAGAATCTTTCCTCCCTGCCTTCATGCTTCCAGTTTAACTGAGGTTTGTCTACTAGACCATGGAAGTAAGTGCCACATCCAGTCTTTTCTTAAACACTTCCAGGGACGGTGACTTCACTATCTCTCTGGGCGTCCATTCCAATGAGAATCACTCTTTCTGTGAAGAAGTTCTTCCTAATGTCCAACCTAAACCTCCCCTGGCACAGCTTAAGACTGTC
>NW_021937691.1:0-11962 GCF_001715985.3 Manacus vitellinus
TCATTCTATACAGTGATGACCATTAGGCTTCAGGATATTACAAGTTTTATAGTTTTCTATTGTCTTCTTTCCCCCCTTAATGGCACGTCTGCCCCATCCCAGGAGACAAAACCAAGTACAATTGCAGTCCCTCTGCACATGGCATCACACATGTCCTTCACTTCTTGAAGCCAGGGCTTAGCTTTAGCCTTTACCTTTAACACTGCTGCCAGAACAACTTGGCAGCACACTGTTCAGGAATAATATTCCAATTCTGATTGTTGCTTACCAGTAATACAAAACGAAGCATACAGATTGTTGGTGCAACTCATCTAAGAAATATAAAACTTCTTATCTCTGGAGCAGTAGATCCAGGGATCTATTGGGACACGAGACTTGCTATGCAGGAAAGAATAACCAATCCATCTTGTTATTCAAGATACATGACCTGCACTGAATAGGCTAATGCAGGAGTAATCATGGCTTTGGTAGCTATAGCCTCCCAGCCTCTGGTCAGGACATTGTTCATTACATAAATCACAACATCAGGTGTGGACAAGACACACGAGAGACAGGTACACGATAACTGAGTCATTACACCAGTTAGCAAAAGTTAGTAGACACAATTAATTATATTTAGGATATGTTTTTCTTCCATGTGATATTCGGGCTGGTCTTGTGCTGCTCAGCATTCACTGATGTCTGTCCAGAATTCTTGCCGCTCATGATAAGGTTTCATCAAACATGCTGGAAGCCAGCAGGGTCCTGTGGGAGACAAAACACAAACAACTCCCCCCTTCCAAATACTAACAACTTAATATTTACTTGAGGTATCATATTACCCCTCCTCATTACAACAGTATCAAGTTAAGGTTTTGTTCTGTGGGTGGGAGGCCTGGAAGGTCACCAAGTTGCTGCAACCTCTCTATGATCTCTTCTATGGGTGCCCCTGAGTTAGACACTAACAGTGGAATAATGTATGGTTTCCAGGGTACAGGACAGCCTTCTAACAATTTGTTTCGCATTACTGGAATTAAAGGCTGTTGCATGTAAAGTTCAGGGCTTTGCAGCTCAATTGCTATTTTCATTTCTTCCCCCTTTAATATTTTAATTGTTTGATGCAGAGTTACCCAGGATGAACTTCCATCCTGCCATGATCCATCATTAGTAAAACGGTCACTGAGACCTTCAGCAATAACTGAAACCAAAGTTCTATCAACTCCTGGTGTTCGTCTTAAACACCGAAGGGCATTTTGTACATATACATCATTAGTTAACCCTAAAAACTTCGTGGCATCAACATCGTCTATTATCACAGAGTCAGCCCCTTGCTCTGTGTGCCAACTCATCTGATGTTGATAACTTCTCTGAATTTTCTATAAAATCGTCCTCATCAGAATCATCACTACTACTCTATATGTTACTATCCCACTTCTCTGGATCTCAATCAGGGGAAGTGATTATAGCTCGCACCCCTGGTCCCCGATCACTTGGGTCTATTTTCCTTTGTCTGTGCCGAACAGTTCTCACAGCATATTTCTCAGCTAAAGTAACACATTTATCTTCTACCCTGTTCTTTTAGGCCTGAAGGTCAAGTAAAGTCTGGCGTTGTACCAGCTGAGTGGCTCTTACAGCATTCAGCTGCTCCTGCAGTTTTTTGCATTTTTCCACAGTTAACTTGTATGCAGTAAGCAGTGCACCCCCCCATTCGTCCAGCCTGTTCCAGATGACTGCTTGATTTGGCAGTAGGGGTAAACTACTCCCAGTATTGCAATACTTCCATTGGGGTCTGCTGCCCCCAATACTCAAGAGGAATCTTTGTACATGCTTCCCACTTATTCTACAAAGTAATCTATGGCTCCTGCCCCAATTCTATTAATTCACGGGGAGGAGCTTTCTTAGGTTCATTGCCACCTGCCGCTGACCCTCCTAACCACTTTTTCATCTTAATCTACTAATGTTCTCACTAACAGAACAATGACAAAAGATTCTCAATTTTTAAGCTAAACACAATGAGACACACTAATCCACAAACTATGGGTCTTACATCACAAACAAGCCTAACTACACATACACATCAAATCTAAAATCTTTATATACCAACCACAAAATACACACTCTACAGTAACTCTAAATGAATCCTCAGAAAGACATATCTATGAGTGAAACAACAATAAAACCTAATCCACTGGGTATCTTCTAGGCTTTGATTCGCTCCACACCGAATACAATAAAAATTTAAAGTCCGATCTAGCCTTATCTCCTGGCTGCCTCTACGTCCCAAGATATATTTATTACAATTAATACAACAAAGTCGTACATATAAACAACAGTTGCAAAAAAGGACAAATCTTAATTCTAGGTCTCAAGAAGTGTGGTATACTCACAATTAATTGCTCAGAACTACCTCCCATATGCAAAAAACAAAGCATATAAAACACAAGCATTGCCACCCATATAGTAACTTAATCAACAAGAACAACAAAAACCACTTTAAAACAAAACAATTATAAGATATGAACCCAGACACTGGCACTCACGGCACCCACACAGAGTTCACCACACACACAGGGATGCGGTTTCCCAGGCTATGCTCTCCACCTGAGAATCTCCCTTTTACACAACACACACGGGGACGCGGCTCTCCAGGCTGTGCACTCCACCTGAAGATCTCCCACCAATACACAGGGACACGTCAGCTGAGCACTCCACCAACGAATTCCCTGGGGCACTGCTTATTCCTCCATGTATCCTGCCGACTACGCCAATTTATGTAGCAGTACGTTCGGATACATGTCCGGAATAAAGACAAGTGCCAAAAATACTCAAGCACACAAAATATCTTTTATTACAGTGAGAATAATAATACTAGTAATAAACTTAACAAGAGGGATTAAAAACTAAAAAGAAAAAGGGATACAAAATAACTATCTTATCGGGTGGCATTAAAACAAATACTACGAACAGCATTTAATACAGTATTAACTAGTGAAAAAGGGATACCAAAGAAGGATCTTAACAGAATATTATGGATAACACGATATTGGTTAGTAAAAAGGGAAAACTAAAGGAAAAATACTATAAACATAAAAGGGGAATTAAAGGAACACTAAAAGGATATTAAAAAAGTTTGTTCTCTCAGTTGCTTCCTATCAAAAAACTGTGCTTACCCACACAGACAGGCCAGGGCTGTCAGGATCTGCAGCAGCTGGTCGGTACCCATGCTTAGCGGGCGTCCCCGCGGAGCAACACAGTCTCGGTGGTAGGATGAGTATCGCTCAACTCAGCAGCTCCGACACCCCATTTTTATCAGTTCCACGTTACACTACGTAGGGCCAGTACGCAGTATAAGGTGATGCCTGAATGGCAGCCAAACACCGCCTGATCATTACCTCATGGCAGCAGTCTGCGCATGCCCTACTTGTAGGGCAAGGGGCGAGCGACCCCTGCCCACATAATCTTCCTCCCATCATCATCTTTCTCACCCCTATGGATGACCTCTACCATTGTGTTTCAAGGGTAGATGTCTCTATCTTGCAATATGTAGCAAAACCAAGGAAGAACTCAGCTCTGATAATAGGGGATATCAGGCTGACTTGCTAAAAAGCACAATGGACCTTACAATTAGCTTGTGCCATGAAGTTACATTGTACCATACTCTAGCTGGTTTCACATCCTAATATGATTCCGTTCTCACGCCTCTATGCTCCATTGATCATCTAATTCAAAAGTACCCCCCTTACACTGTGTCACATTGTGGTATGACAGCACCCAAACTGCTAGCATGCCTGTTGATACAGAATTGTTAAAATAAACCTTGCCAGTATATGTTTTCAGACACCGATTATTTAGTGTCGTTTCACTTTAATCCACCACAAGGGAATTATTAATAAAAACCTGAGTTACCCCCTCTCCCCTTTTCCTGGGGCGGGTTGTAACACCAATCAGCACTGACTCCGCCCAGTAGGCGGAGCCAGTGACGCAGAACAATCAACACGGACTCCACCTCTTGACTCCACCCAGTGGGCGGGGCCAGTGCTCTATAGAAGCAGAGTACATACTGGACGGTGGTGGGTATTCTGCCAGACACGCAACAGAACAGCAACAGCAAAAGCAGAGACCCAAGAGAAAAAACAAAAGATTCTGACAGCGGTGGGCAGTGAATCGGGCTTATAGCCCCAGAGGGGCTTATTGGGCACCGCTGCGTGTCCAGAATGGGCTAAAACCGCGATTGTTAGATCGCGCACTGAGACAAATTCTTCCTAACCCTAACCCTTACCCATACCCCTAACCCTAACCCTAACCCTAACCATAACCCTAACCCTAACAGTAACCCTGTCTTTTGCTAACCCTAAACCCAACCCTAACCCTAACCCTAACTTTTGCTAACTCTAACCCTAACCCGAAATTTCCTAACCCAAACCCTAACCCTTTCTAACCCTAACCCTAACTCAAAACCTAACCCCAACCCTAACCCTAACCGTAACCCTAACCCTAACCCTAAACCCTAACCCTAACCCTAACCCTAACACTAAACCCTAAACCAAAAGGAAACTTCCTTTGCTATGCCTACTGGGCGGAGTCAGTGCTGATTGGTGTTACAACCCGCCCCAGGAAAAGGGGAGAGGGGGTAACTCAGGTTTTTATTAATAATTCCCTTGTGGTGGATTAAAGTGAAACGACACTAAATAATCGGTGTCTGAAAACATATACTGGCAAGGTTTATTTTAACAATTCTGTATCAACAGGCATGCTAGCAGTTTGGGAGTTGGGCTATCAGTTGGGAGGCATGGCTGAAAATAGGAAACAGCCCTAATTCCCAGGAAAGAAAGCCTGGAAGCTTTGGCTTTGTGGCGCAGTTGGTGGGCCACACTGGGCACTCCATGGGCAGGCAGCAAGAGTTTTCTGGATCTGGGAGTCAATCTGGGGGCCTCGGAGTGTTTGAGGGGAAGTTGGGAGTGTCCTGTGGGGCCAGGATGGGATTTGAGGGCTCCTGGAGGGGCTGGGACGGGTGTATACTGCGGGCATCGTCTAGTATTGATGGGGGTAATCAGTGAGCTGACTGTTTCATAATCATCCAAATTTTAACATACAATATGATTATTAGAATAAAAAGCAAAAAGGTAATATCAACAAAACAGTAACAGGGTGAAGCTCTTGGTTGAAGACTGGTTTCTTCTTTTTCTCCAGTGATTTTAATTCTTTTTCGTCTGGGTTTTAATCCCATCTTTGGCATTTTGCTGCCAACATTTTGTCCCCATATCCATTGGAAATTGTATTAACTGTTGATGAGAACAAAGTGGAATCCCAAGGTATGTGATATATTGATAGGATTTCACTGGTTGGCTTTTAATTTGTCCAGGTTTATCGCCATAATGCTTCTGCTCTTTAACCACTTGAATCAGAATGAATTGAGTTGTTTTCTGGGTCGGGTTCTCTTTTTGAGTCCAAGGGCTTTTAGTGGATTCAGTATCAGGCACAAAGGAAATTGAGGGAGGTAAAGAATAATCTTCCCTTTGTTCATTATCACAGGGATCACTCAGTCTATTTTCATTAAGGTGAGGAAAGCTGGGAGACTCTAGAAACATCAGTTGAACTTCAAATTCTCCTTGTTTCTTTCTCTCCTGAGACTTAGAATCAGGGTTCTCTGTGGTTTCCCAAGTCTCCTTTGAAGGTGGTCAACCTCAGTTTGAAGCAGCTCATTTTTAGCAACAAGTTTATCCGATTTTTCTCCTGTTTCCCTCTCAAAGGCTAACGATGACTTCAGCACCACATTTTCTGATTTCAAAACAGTAGACTCAACATCAGAAATCCATTCATGACTTCCCTGTCAGCACTCCATCCAAATGTCTGTGCTCTCCCTTTGACCTGAGAGAAACCTCAGGCAGGTGGAAAAGGGCAGATAAAGAAAAAACAGATGGGTCCAGCAGAAGTGATGCTGCTTCTGTCAAAAGCAGAGCAGAGGCCAAAAGCACTTTAGGAAGTTGCTTACAGAAGCACTTGTGCATTCCAAGTTACAGCTCAGGAGTCTCAGTGACTTGTCCAACATGGGAGCTCCTTTTCCATTTCTCAACCCCCAGATTCCTCAGGAGTAGGAAACTGAAAACACTGACTGAGAAAAGCTCCATTCCTTCCTAATAATTGTGCTTTGCCCTTCCCATTTGACAGTGCTCTTGGAAATGTGCTGCTGTGATCTGGATCTGTGAGCAGCCCTGACCTCCCAGAGCACTCATCGAATGGCAGGAAGACCCCACCTGGCTCCTGCTGGGGTTCTTGCCACCACGACCCAGTATGGGTCAATGGAATGGGGAGCAGGGTGGTGGGACCAGTAAGGACCAGTTAAGGGGGTTGGGGGCACTTCAGCATCTCCATCAAGGTCAGACCAGTACAGAGCAGCATAGACCAGTATAGATCGGTATAGACCAGTATAAACCAGTATGGACCAGTATAGACCAATATGGGTCACTGGAATGGGGAATGGGGCAGTGGGACCGATAAGGACCAGTTAAGGGGTTTGGGGGCACTTCAGCATCTCCATCAAGGTCAGACCATTATAGACCAGTATAGACCAGTGTAGACCAGTATGGACCAGTATAGACCAGTATAGACCAGTAAAAAAACAGTACGGGCCAGTATGGACCAGTATGGACCAGTACAGGTCACTAGAACAGCGAGCAGAGTGTTGGGACCAGTAAGGACCAGTTAAGGGGGTTGGGGGCACTTCAGCATCTCCATCAAGGTCAGACCAGTACAGACTGGTACAAACCAGTATGGACCAGTATAGACCAGTATAAACCAGGGTAGAGCAGTATAAACCGATATAAACCAGTACGGGTCACTAAAACAGGGAATGGGGTGGTGGGATCAGTAAGGACCAGTTAAGGGGGTTGGGGGCGCTTCATCATCTCCGTCAAGGTCAGACCAGTACAGACCAGTATAAACCAGGATAGACCAGTATGGACTGGTATAGACCGGTATAGACCAGTATAAACCAGTACAGACCGGTACGGGTCATTGGAATGGGGAATGGGGCAGTGGGACCAGTAAGGACCAGTTAAGGGGGTTGGGGGCACTTCAACATCTCCATCAAGGTCAGACCAGTACAGACCAGTATAAACCAGGGTAGAGCAGTATAAACCAGTATAAACCAGTACGGGTCCCTGGAACGGGGAATGGGGTGGTGGGACCAGTAAGAACCAGTTAAGGGGGTTGGGGGCACTTCAGCATCTCCATCAAGGTCAGGTCAGTATGAACCCGTATAGACCAGTATGGGACAATATAAACCGGTATAAACCAGTATGGACCAGTACAGGTGACTGGAACGGGGAATGGGGCGGTGGGACCAGTAAGGACCAGTTGAGGGGGTTGGGAGCACTTGAGCATCTCCATCAAGGTCAGACCAGTACAGACCAGTATAGACCAGTATAGATTAGTATAAACCAGTATGGACCAGTATAGACCAATATAAACCAGTACGGGTCACTGGAACACGGAATGGGGTGGTGGGACCAGTAAGGACCAGTTAAGGGGCTTGGGAGCACTTCAGCATCGCCATCAAGGTCAGACCAGTACAGACCAGTATAAACCAGGATAGACCAGTATAAACTAGTATGGACCAGTACGGGTCACTGGAACGCGGAATGGGGTGGTGGGACCAGTAAAGACCAGTTAAGGCAGAACTCAGTTGGGACTTAGTGGTTTGGGGGTGGGCGTGTCCCTTCTTTAGGTGGGCGTGGTCTCTCCCTGGTGGGCGTGTCCCATCCCAAGGTGGCCATAGCCTCTGCAAGTGGGCGTGTCTTTTGCATCCTCTCCCCCTCCCTGAACTGGGAGTTCAACTGGGACTTACTGGGTTTTGGGTGGGCGTGTCCCCTCCCAATGATGGACCCACTTTCAGCTCCTCCCCCCACCTTTAAGGGCCCCCCCAAAGCCCCTCCCCCCCTTCCTGCACCTCCCCAACCCTCAGGGGTCCTTCCTTCCTCCCCCCATGAACTGCCTACCCCCTCCCCCACTCTCAGGAGCCTCTTCCCTGCCCCTCCCGCAACCTTCAGGGGCCCTCAGGACCCTCCCCCAACCTCAGAGACTCCCGCCCTTCCCCCACCCTCGGGGCACTTCCTAGCCTCCCCACCGCTCAGGGACCCAGGGCCCTCCTCTCACCCTCTTCGCGGGCTCCTCCGCCCCTCCCACCCTCAGGACCCTCCTGCCCCTCCCCACCTCGGGGTCCCTCCTGCCCCTCCCCCACCCTCAGGGACCCGCCTACCCCTCCCCCACCCTCAGGGACGGTCCTGCCCTTCCCCCACCCTCAGGGAACCTCCTGCCCTTCCCCCACACTCAAGGACCATCCTGCTCCATCCCCACCCTCAGTGTTCCCTCCTTCCCCTCCCCCCCCACTGGGGCCGTTACTGGTCCCTTACTGGTCTGTACTGGGAAGGGAGAGGGGAGGGGCTGCCCCCTCGAGGCCCCTCCCCCCAGTGACATCACCGGGTCCCAAAAATAGCCCCGGGGGCCCAAACTGGAGGGGGGACCTGGAACCGCTCCCAGTGTGACCAGTTCAATTACTGAGAGGGACTGGGAGGGAACTGGGAGGGACTGGGAGGGACTGGGAGGGGGCAGGGCTTCCCCCCCTCCCCCCCCTCCGTGTCCTTGGGGTGACCTTGGGGAGGGAGGGGGATGGGCCGCTCCCAGTGGCCCCAGTAGCTCCCAGCAACCCCAGTAATGCCTCCGGTATCTCCAGTGGCCCCCCCAGTAGCTCCTAGTAGCTCCCAGTAACCCCAGTGTCTATCCCAGTAGCTCCCAGTAACTCCCAGGAATCCTAGTGTCCATCCCAGTAACTCCCAGTAACCCCAGTGTCCACCCCAGTAGCTCCCAGTAACTCCCAGTAAGCCCCCCAGTAGCTCCCAGTAACTCCCAGTAACCCCAGTGACCCCCCCAGTAGCTCCCAGTAACCCCAGTGTCCATCCCAGTAACCCCAGTGACCCCCCCAGTAGCTCCCAGTAACTCCAGTGTCCATCCCAGTAACCCCAGTGACCTCCGCAGTAGCTTCCAGTAGCTCCCAGTAACTCCCAGTGTCCCCCCCAGTGCCTCCCAGTATGTCCCAGTTTAACCCAGTTCCCCCCCCGTGGGCCCTGGGCCGGGTGGGGGAGGGGCTGGCTCACATTTCCATGGCAACATCCCTTTCCCTCTGGCCCAGTTTCTCCCAGTTCCTCCCAGTTTAACCCAGTTTTCCCACATTTTTCCCCATTTTTCCACATTTCCCCCCATTTTCCCCATTTTTCCCAGATTTTCCCCCATTTTTCCACATTTTCCTGAATTTTTCCCCATTTCCCCCCCATTTTCCACATTTTTCCCAATTTTCCTACATTTTCCCAGATTTTTTTCCCATTTTTCCCCCATTTTCCCAGATTTTTCCCCATTTTCTCCAGATTTTCCCAGATTTTCCCCCCATTTTCCCAGATTTTTCCCCATTTTTTCCACATTTTTCCCACATTTTCACACATTTTCACACATTTTTCTCCAGATTTTCCCAGATTTTTTTCCCCATTTTTTCCACATTTTCCCCGATTTTTTCTCACATTTTTCCCAGATTTGCCCAGATTTCTTCCCCCATTTTCCTGGATTTTTCCCAGAATTTCCCATATTTTCCCCATTTTTCCAAAATTTTTTTTATCTTTCCCCATTTTTCCCCATTTCCTCGATTTTCTCCCATTTTTTCCACATTTTCCCAGATTTTTCCTCATTTTTCCCAGATTTTCCCAGATTTTTCCCCATTTTTCCCAGATTTTCCCAAGATTTTTTTTTCCATTTTTTTAAATCTTTCCCCATTTTCCCCCATTTTCTGGGATTTTTTCCCATTTTTCTCCATTTTTCCCAGAATTTCCAGCATTTCCCCCCCAGTTTGTCCCCATTTTCCCAGATTTCTCCCAGATTTTCCCAGATTTTTCCCTATTTTTTCCCCATTTTCCTGGATTTTTCCAAGATTTTTCCTCCACTTTTCCCAGAATTTCCCACATTTTCCCACATTTTTCCCACATTTTTTCCCATTTTTCCCACATTTTCTCAGATTTTTCTCCAGATTTTCTTCCAGATTTTCCCACATTTTCCCACATTTTCCCCATTTCCCCCATTTTTCTTGATTTTTCCCGATTTTCCCCATTTTTCCGGATTTTTTTCCCATTTTTTCCCATTTTCACACATTTTTCCTCATTTTCCACCATTTTCACGGATTTCTCCTCATTTCCCCCATTTTCCCACAGTTTTTCCCAATTTTTTCACATTTTCCCAGGTTTTTCCCCATTTTCCCCAGATTTTTCCCCATTTTCCCCCATTTTCTCCATTTTTCCCCATTTTCAACATTTTCCCAAATTTTTCCCACATTTTCCCAGATTTTCCCCTATTTCCCCAGATTTTTCCTCATTTTTCCCATTTTTTCCCAGATTTTTTCCCGATTATTTTCCCCATTTTCCCAGATTTCCCCCCTTTTTTTCCCACATTTCCCCGGATTTTTTCCCAATTTCCCCCCATTTTCCATGATTTTTCCCACATTTTTTCCACATTTTCCCAGATTTTTCCTCATTTTCCCCCATTTTTCCCAGATTTTTCCCCATTTTTCTCAGATTTTTTCCCCATATTTCCAGATTTTCCCAGAATATTCCCCATTTTCCCCCCATTTTTTCCCTATTTTCCCAGATTTTTCCCATTTTTTTCCCCTTTCCCCCCCATTTTTTCCACATTTTTCCCAGATTTTCTCCCATTTTCCCCAGAATTTCCCAGGGTTTTTCCCAATTTTCCCCCATTTTCCCAGTTTTTTCCCAATTTTTTCCCCATTTTCCTGGATTTTTTCTCCATTTCCCCCCATTTTCCCAGATTTTCCCCCCATTTTTCCCACATTTTCCCCAGAATTTCACACATTTTTCCCCATTTTCCCCCTTTTTTTCCTCATTTTTCCATATTTTCCCATATTTTTCCCCATTTTCCCCAGAATTTCCCACATTTTCCCCCAGTTTTCCCCATTTCCCCGGATTTTTCTCACATTTTTCCCAGAATTTTCCGCAATTACCCCATTTTCCCACATTTTCCCAGAATTTTCACCATTTTCTTGATTTTCCCCCCATTTTCCCCACATTTTCACAGATTTTTCTCCAGATTTTCCCCACATTTTTCCCCCATTTCCCCACATTTTCTTGGATTTTTGGGTCCCCAGTTTTCCAAATTTCCCAAATTTCCCCAGTGGGAAAAAATGGGGGGAAAAAACCAGAAATTTTGGGGAAAATGGGGAAAAAATGGGGAAAAAAGTGGGAAATTTGTTGAACACCAATGAAAAATTGGGAAAAATGGGGGCAAATTTGAGAAAAAAGTGGGAAATTTGGGGAAAATTGATAAAAATGGGGAAAAATGGGGGGAAATTTAGGAAAACTGGGGGAAAATCCGGGAAAATGTGGACAAAGGGGGGAAATTTTGGGGAAAAAGTCAGAAATTTGGGGAAATGGGGGATTTTGAGGGGAAATGGAGGGAAAATTGGGAAAAAAGTAAGAAATTTGGGGAAAACGGGTGAAAAATCAGGAAAAATGGGGGATAATTGGGGAAAAGTAGGGGAAATTTAGGAAAAAATTGGGAAAAATGGCAGAATTTGGGGAAAATGGGGAAATTTGGGAAAAATGGGGTGAATTGAGAAAAAAATGGGGGAATTTGGGTAAAATGGGATGAAAAATTGGGGAAAGTTGGGAAAAATGGGGGGAAATTTGGGGAAAATGGGAAAAAATGGGGGAAATTTGGGAACAATGGAAGGAATTTGGAAAAAAAATGGGGAAAAATTGAGGAAAGTTGGGAAATTTGGGAAAAATGGGGGAAATGGGGGGAAAATTGGGGAAAGAGTGGGAAATTTGGGAGAAATGGATGAAAAACTGGGAAAAATGAGGGGAAATTTGGGAAAAACTTGGGTGTCCCCACCAGGTTCGGCCCCGCCATGGCCCCGATAGCCCCGGGATCA
>NW_021937692.1:0-9589 GCF_001715985.3 Manacus vitellinus
CCTCTCGCTGGCCAGCGACGTCCCCATGGAGGAGGACACCCCCCGCGGCTGCGACCTCTCGCTGGCCAGTGATGTCTCCATGGAGGAGGACACCCCTCGAGGCTGCGACCTCTCGCTGGCCAGTGATGTCGCCATGGAGGAGGACACCTCCCCGCCCAGGCACACCACCGCCAGCCATTCAGCCGCACTCCAGGTCCAAGCCATCAGGGACCCGGGGGCGACTCCAGCCAGCCGCGCTCTGCTGCGGGGGAAGGTCCTGCCGAAGGGGACTCAGGGGCACTTGGGTTGCTCCCCGGGGGCTGCAGGGACCAACCAGGATCATGGCAGCAGCGTCCCCGTGCCCACAGACCGTGGGGGCACCAGCAGCACCAGCGGCACCAGCCCCCAGCACAAGATCCCCTCGCTCTGCCCGCCGAAGAAGATGCCCCAAAATGCCTGCGGTGTCCCCAAGCCTTCCCAAGCCGTCCTGAGCACGGGGCACCGCCACGCCATCGGCACGAAGCCTCAGGACTCCCAGCAGCACGTGGGGACAGACCTGCCACCACCGCAGAGCAGCGTCCCCCCACACGACACCAAGCTGGAAAGGCGGGGGACGAAGAGGAAGAGGGGCTCGGAGCCGGGGGCTGCCAGCAAGATCAAGGCTCCCGCAGCCAGGGCTGGGGCAGAAAGACTGGCTTAGGCCTCTTAAAGGGATAGATCGTTTGGGGATCTATCCCAGTTTGAGGGATAGGTCGTTTGGGGACCTATCCCAGCTTGAGGCATAGATCGTTTGGGGATCTATGCCAGGGGGAGGGATAGATCGTTTGGGGATCTATCCCAGTGGGAGGGAGGGAGGGTGTTTATGTGGGGAAGATGTAGATAGAGATGTAGGGAAGATGTAGAGATAGATGTAGACGTAGATATAGTTAAGAGTTTTCTTCTGGTTACGGAATAAAAGATTTTATTCCAACACCTGCCTGTGTCTGCATGGAATGGGGAGGGAGTGCAGGGTGGCAGCAGCAAATGGCACCAAGCAGATCCACCAAGGCCCAAAGGGCACCAAGGGCACCCAAAGGGCACCCCGGGCCTGCGTCACTGACAGAGGTGCAGGCACTCACGCAGGGTCACTCCCCTGCCCCCTTCGCCTGGGGAAGCAGCCCTTTGGCGCGGCAGCCAGGACACATGGGTCCCGTGCGGGACTGGCGCAGACGGCCCCACGCCCAAAGCAGCCCTGAGCACAGCCTGGGCACCATCCTGCCGCTCTGGGGCTTTGGAAGGCTGCTCCCAGTGACCCCACCACAGCCCCAGACAGGGCTCCTCCGGGCTGCCCTGGGGCTGCATTGGACAGGGCCGATGAGGGAGAGGGAAGAATGCGCTGGCAACCACATCCAGGGCCTCACAGGAGCCCAGGGAGACGACATCCGTAGATCTCTGGGAGGTGACACTCGGAAGGTCTCGACCTCTGTCTTGGGGTGGACGGCCAGCCACTCAGGAGTTGATGGGTCAGGATCAAAGGGCGGGCAGGCTGGGAATGGGCACACTGCTGTGGGGGTTTGCTCCAGGCCTCCTGAGCAGGAGCAAGATGTGGAGGAGACCTCTACAGGCAGCTTGAAGCAGCCTCCAAGTCACAGTCCCTGGTTCTCATGGAGACTTCAACTACCTTGACGGCAGCTGGAGAAGCAACACAGCCAAGCACCAACAGTCCAGCAGGTTCCCGGAAAGCGGTGACGACAACTTCCTGGCCCAGGGGGCTGGAGCCTCTGACAAGCAAAAGGAATGCTGTGCTGCTCCACCTCTTACGAACACACAGCAAAGACCTCGTTGGAGATGGGAAGGTCCGGGACAGCCAGGGCTGTAGAGACCATGGGATTGTGGTCGTCTGAAATTCCAGCCAGTGGGAAACACATAAATAGCCAGGAGATAGAGGAGCTGACGAAAAAAAATAAACTTTCATTGCAATAAAAGGGAGACTTCACTGGACAAACCGCAGTCAGGTGGCTCAGCTCAGTGGAGGTCGCAGCCCCCTTTTAGCCCCTTTGCCCGCAGCGCTGCTCCCTGCCTGTTTCTCCACTGGCTGAGATACTCTGGGCTTACAGGCTTCCCGACACGCCTGCTCTGTGCCCCCCATTACGTCCCGATGAGGTGGCTGGGAAGGCCACTGACATTTTTCAAAACGGAGGCCGCTTCAAAAGGGAGGACGTGGCCACCTGAGACCTTCTGGGCTGCTGACTGGGCCCCCTGTCTCCGGGCAAACGGTACCTCTTGGGAACTGACAATTGAACAACCAGTGACTTCTTGCTTCTCACTGCGAACTGTGACTGCACTACACCCTTTGCAAGAGCACCTTCCTATTGCTAAGAGTGGAGCTCGGGATGGCGGGAGGAGGAAGCAAGGCAGCCTGTAAGACTAGAACCGTGGAGCTGAGGAGAGCTGCCTTGAGCCTCTTCAGGGATCTTCTTCCTTCTTGCCTGAAATCCTTTTTTCCCCTCACTCACTGCTCGAAGCCCACTGCCTGATTTGCTGCACACCCTGTCTCCTCAAACACTGCACCGGTGGGTCTTTCTCCGGGGGCCGAGCTCCTTGTTTCCCTTCGTCCTTCTCCTAATGCCAGGGAATGGGAAACACCCTTGTTCTTACTGTTGAGCTCTTACTGCCCAGCCTCACTTTCTGCAACACTTTCACCCATTTTCGGTCTGGTTCTCTCACTACTTCTTTTAATCACCAGCTTTTCTCCAGAACAGCCAATTGACATCCACAGAATCACTACGCCCAGAACTGCCAGGAGAGCTCCACAAGTTCAGAAGTTCAAGTGGGCAGATCCTCTCTTGGACGTACCCTTGCCTGCTTGGAACATCTGAGTCCACGTGAGGAATCAGAGCAGTCCCGAAAGCCCTCGTTTTCTAGACAAGAGCTCAACTCCAACAGATCACAGCACAGACCTAAAGCGCCTTTGACCCTGAGTGGACAGAACCCTGTTCTTCTCCACTCTTGTCTTCCCATGGAATGGAGAGCAGAAAAAAAACTCTCCAGGGTAGGGCCAGAACTGACAGTTTTACGGCAGAGGCGCAGAAATTGCCCTATCATTGCCTCCAGGATGATATGCTTGCTCCAGGATCCTTGCATCAGGGAGCTTTTGTCGGATTGTTTGGGTTTAGGTCAATTTGCATCACTTTCAGCAATGTCAGCTTCCAGTGGTGAGAAGTCATGAGAGTAGTCCCCAGAATCAGGTGATGACCCTTGGCAACAAGACTTTGTCTTTAAGTGGCAAATGTTTTTATTCACCTCCTGGCTTCTGCAGAAGTCTCCTGTTTTTCAAGACTCCTAGACTCCTAGACCGGTTCGTGTTGGAAGGAAGGGACCCTAAAGCTCATCTGCTTCCAACCACCCCTCTGCCACGGGCAGGGACACCTTCCGCTAGACCAGCTTGCTCCAAGCCGCGTCCAACCTGGCCCTGAACACTTTCTTTCCGATATCCCATCTAAGCCTGCCCTCTGCCAGTGTGAAGCCATTGCCCCTGGGTCTGTCACTCCAGTCCCTTGTAAATAGTCTCTCTTAGCCCAAGCCTTCTTGGTCCTCCCTGTTGTGTTGCAAAATTTGCAAGCTGCTGTTGTGCCAGGTGGCACCAGCCAAGCCCTGAGCCAGGTGCAGGACCTTGCCCTTGAGGTCTGAGGTCATTGGGGCTGTTGAGCCTGGAGCGGAGGAGACTGAGGTCAGATCTCATGGGGGGCTGCAGCTTCCTGCCAAGGGGCAGCGGCCATTTCTGCTCTGTGGGACCAGGGACAGGACCTGAGGCAATGGTCGGAGCTGTGTCAGCAGAGGCTTAGGTTGGACATTAGGAAAAGGTGCTTCCCCCGGAGGGTGGTCGGGCACTGGAACAGGCTGCCCAGGGCAGTGGTCACGGCCCCAAGGCTGCCAGAGCTCAAGGAGCGTTTGGACAACGCTCTCAGGCACATGGTGGGATGGCTGTGCTGTCCTGCACAGGGCCAGGAGTTGGACTGGGCGACTCTTGTGGGTCCCTTCCAAGGCAGGATGTTATGTGATTCGAGCTCTTTGGTTAACCCTTCCTCTGCCCATGAAGAGCTGGCAAAGCTGTTGGGGGTGGGGCAGAAGAAGGGAAGCCCCAGCATTACTGCTGTCTCTATGACACAATGGGAGGCCCAACATTCCATCCCTGGAGATGCTCCAAGAGGAGCATCCAGACCTGTGTCCAGTCAACAGAAGCGACCGGCCACCGAGTCTGACTGACCATGGCCCTGTCAGCTCTGTGGCGCCGCTCTGTGAGCTGGAGATCAGCCCTGACCCGGCTCGTGCAGCAGCTCTTCCGCTCCCCCCAAAGCTCCGGCACCAAAGGTGAGGACAGAGCCTGACCCCGAAAGCCCCGCTGTGCACGGTGGGGACATTCACAGCCCTTCCTCCCCTGCACCTCGCCCTCCTCCTCCTCCTCCTCCTCAGTCCTCTCAGCGCCTGACACCCCCAGCTTGGGATGTGACTTCCAGGGTTTGCTCTTTCTCACAGGCTCAGCCAACCTGCCTCCACCAGCCCCACTGGCAAGCAGCCCTGGTGTTGCTCTTCCACCAAACCCTGCCCGGGGGGGCCCCCAGGGCAGTGGGAAGCCCCTGGCTGGGGCAGACCAAAGTGCCCCCCGGGGCCAACTGCAGCCCTACGGCCATCAGGGGAGAGCAGTGGCCCCGGTCCCACCAGCGCAGCACACCCAGCGCAGCCCTGCCAGTTCAGCCAGCCCCTCCGGGACACCCCTGGGCAGTGGCAGCCCCCCAGATAGGAGCACCCCCATGGATGTGGACGTCACCCCGGCACTTAACATCAGCCTGGCCAGTGACGTCTCCATGGAGGAGGACGCCCCCCGCGGCTGCGACCTCTCGCTGGCCAGCGATGTCTCCATGGAGGAGGACCCCGCCCGCGGCTGCGACCTCTCGCTGGCCAGCGACGTCCCCATGGAGGAGGACACCCCCCGCGGCTGCGACCTCTCGCTGGCCAGCGACGTCTCCATGGAGGAGGACACCCCTCGAGGCTGCGACCTCTCGCTGGCCAGTGATGTCGCCATGGAGGAGGACACCTCCCCGCCCAGGCACACCACCGCCAGCCATTCAGCCGCACTCCAGGTCCAAGCCATCAGGGACCCGGGGGCGACTCCAGCCAGCCGCGCTCTGCTGCGGGGGAAGGTCCTGCCGAAGGGGACTCAGGGGCACTTGGGTTGCTCCCCGGGGGCTGCAGGGACCAGCCAGGATCATGGCAGCAGCGTCCCCGTGCCCACAGACCGTGGGGGCACCAGCAGCACCAGCGGCACCAGCCCCCAGCACAAGATCCCCTCGCTCTGCCCGCCGAAGAAGATGCCCCAAAATGCCTGCGGTGTCCCCAAGCCTTCCCAAGCCGTCCTGAGCACGGGGCACCGCCACGCCATCGGCACGAAGCCTCAGGACTCCCAGCAGCACGTGGGGACAGACCTGCCACCACCGCAGAGCAGCGTCCCCCCACACGACACCAAGCTGGAAAGGCGGGGGACGAAGAGGAAGAGGGGCTCGGAGCCGGGGGCTGCCAGCAAGATCAAGGCTCCCGCAGCCGGGGCTGGGGCAGAAAGACTGGCTTAGGCCTCTTAAAGGGATAGATCGTTTGGGGATCTATCCCAGTTTGAGGGATAGGTCGTTTGGGGACCTATCCCAGCTTGAGGCATAGATCGTTTGGGGATCTATGCCAGGGGGAGGGATAGATCGTTTGGGGATCTATCCCAGTGGGAGGGAGGGAGGGTGTTTATGTGGGGAAGATGTAGATAGAGATGTAGGGAAGATGTAGAGATAGATGTAGACGTAGATATAGTTAACAGTTTTCTTCTGGTTACGGAATAAAAGATTTTATTCCAACACCTGCCTGTGTCTGCATGGAATGGGGAGGGAGTGCAGGGTGGCAGCAGCAAATGGCACCAAGCAGATCCACCAAGGCCCAAAGGGCACCAAGGGCACCCAAAGGGCACCCCGGGCCTGCGTCACTGACAGAGGTGCAGGCACTCACGCAGGGTCACTCCCCTGCCCCCTTCGCCTGGGGAAGCAGCCCTTTGGCGCGGCAGCCAGGACACATGGGTCCCGTGCGGGACTGGCGCAGACGGCCCCACGCCCAAAGCAGCCCTGAGCACAGCCTGGGCACCATCCTGCCGCTCTGGGGCTTTGGAAGGCTGCTCCCAGTGACCCCACCACAGCCCCAGACAGGGCTCCTCCGGGCTGCCCTGGGGCTGCATTGGACAGGGCCGATGAGGGAGAGGGAAGAATGCGCTGGCAACCACATCCAGGGCCTCACAGGAGCCCAGGGAGACGACATCCGTAGATCTCTGGGAGGTGACACTCGGAAGGTCTCGACCTCTGTCTTGGGGTGGACGGCCAGCCACTCAGGAGTTGATGGGTCAGGATCAAAGGGCGGGCAGGCTGGGAATGGGCACACTGCTGTGGGGGTTTGCTCCAGGCCTCCTGAGCAGGAGCAAGATGTGGAGGAGACCTCTACAGGCAGCTTGAAGCAGCCTCCAAGTCACAGTCCCTGGTTCTCATGGAGACTTCAACTACCTTGACGGCAGCTGGAGAAGCAACACAGCCAAGCACCAACAGTCCAGCAGGTTCCCGGAAAGCGGTGACGACAACTTCCTGGCCCAGGGGGCTGGAGCCTCTGACAAGCAAAAGGAATGCTGTGCTGCTCCACCTCTTACGAACACACAGCAAAGACCTCGTTGGAGATGGGAAGGTCCGGGACAGCCGGGGCTGTAGAGACCATGGGATTGTGGTCGTCTGAAATTCCAGCCAGTGGGAAACACATAAATAGCCAGGAGATAGAGGAGCTGACGAAAAAAAATAAACTTTCATTGCAATAAAAGGGAGACTTCACTGGACAAACCGCAGTCAGGTGGCTCAGCTCAGTGGAGGTCGCAGCCCCCTTTTAGCCCCTTTGCCCGCAGCGCTGCTCCCTGCCTGTTTCTCCACTGGCTGAGATACTCTGGGCTTACAGGCTTCCCGACACGCCTGCTCTGTGCCCCCCATTACGTCCCGATGAGGTGGCTGGGAAGGCCACTGACATTTTTCAAAACGGAGGCCGCTTCAAAAGGGACGACGTGGCCACCTGAGACCTTCTGGGCTGCTGACTGGGCCCCCTGTCTCCGGGCAAACGGCACCTCTTGGGAACTGACAACTGAACAACCAGTGACTTCTTGCTTCTCACTGCGAACCGTGACTGCACTACACCCTTTGCAAGAGCACCTTCCTATTGCTAAGAGTGGAGCTCGGGATGGCGGGAGGAGGAAGCAAGGCAGCCTGTAAGACTAGAACCGTGGAGCTGAGGAGAGCTGCCTTGAGCCTCTTCAGGGATCTTCTTCCTTCTTGCCTGAAATCCTTTTTTCCCCTCACTCACTGCTCGAAGCCCACTGCCTGATTTGCTGCACACCCTGTCTCCTCAAACACTGCACCGGTGGGTCTTTCTCCGGGGGCCGAGCTCCTTGTTTCCCTTCGTCCTTCTCCTAATGCCAGGGAATGGGAAACACCCTTGTTCTTACTGTTGAGCTCTTACTGCCCAGCCTCACTTTCTGCAACACTTTCACCCATTTTCGGTCTGGTTCTCTCACTACTTCTTTTAATCCCCAGCTTTTCTCCAGAACAGCCAATTGACATCCACAGAATCACTACGCCCAGAACTGCCAGGAGAGCTCCACAAGTTCAGAAGTTCAAGTGGGCAGAACCTCTCTTGGACGTACCCTTGCCTGCTTGGAACATCTGAGTCCACGTGAGGAATCAGAGCAGTCCCGAAAGCCCTCGTTTTCTAGACAAGAGCTCAACTCCAACAGATCACAGCACAGACCTAAAGCGCCTTTGACCCTGAGTGGACAGAACCCTGTTCTTCTTCTCCACTCTTGTCTTCCCATGGAATGGAGAGCAGAAAAAAAACTCTCCAGGGTAGGGCCAGAACTGACAGGTTTACGGCAGAGGCGCAGAAATTGCCCTATCATTGCCTCCAGGATGATATGCTTGCTCCAGGATCCTTGCATCAGGGAGCTTTTGTCGGATTGTTTGGGTTTAGGTCAATTTGCATCACTTTCAGCAATGTCAGCTTCCAGTGGTGAGAAGTCATGAGAGTAGTCCCCAGAATCAGGTGATGACCCTTGGCAACAAGACTTTGTCTTTAAGTGGCAAATGTTTTTATTCACCTCCTGGCTTCTGCAGAAGTCTCCTGTTTTTCAAGACTCCTAGACTCCTAGACCGGTTCGTGTTGGAAGGAAGGGACCCTAAAGCTCATCTGCTTCCAACCACCCCTCTGCCACGGGCAGGGACACCTTCCGCTAGACCAGCTTGCTCCAAGCCGCGTCCAACCTGGCCCTGAACACTTTCTTTCCGATATGCCATCTAAGCCTGCCCTCTGCCAGTGTGAAGCCATTGCCCCTGGGTCTGTCACTCCAGTCCCTTGTAAATAGTCTCTCTTAGCCCAAGCCTTCTTGGTCCTCCCTGTTGTGTTGCAAAATTTGCAAGCTGCTGTTGTGCCAGGTGGCACCAGCCAAGCCCTGAGCCAGGTGCAGGACCTTGCCCTTGAGGTCTGAGGTCATTGGGGCTGTTGAGCCTGGAGCGGAGGAGACTGAGGTCAGATCTCATGGGGGGCTGCAGCTTCCTGCCAAGGGGCAGCGGCCATTTCTGCTCTGTGGGACCAGGGACAGGACCTGAGGCAATGGTCGGAGCTGTGTCAGCAGAGGCTTAGGTTGGACATTAGGAAAAGGTGCTTCCCCCGGAGGGTGGTCGGGCACTGGAACAGGCTGCCCAGGGCAGTGGTCACGGCCCCAAGGCTGCCAGAGCTCAAGGAGCGTTTGGACAACGCTCTCAGGCACATGGTGGGATGGCTGTGCTGTCCTGCACAGGGCCAGGAGTTGGACTGGGCGACTCTTGTGGGTCCCTTCCAAGGCAGGATGTTATGTGATTCGAGCTCTTTGGTTAACCCTTCCTCTGCCCATGAAGAGCTGGCAAAGCTGTTGGGGGTGGGGCAGAAGAAGGGAAGCCCCAGCATTACTGCTGTCTCTATGACACAATGGGAGGCCCAACATTCCATCCCTGGAGATGCTCCAAGAGGAGCATCCAGACCTGTGTCCAGTCAACAGAAGCGACCGGCCACCGAGTCTGACTGACCATGGCCCTGTCAGCTCTGTGGCGCCGCTCTGTGAGCTGGAGATCAGCCCTGACCCGGCTCGTGCAGCAGCTCTTCCGCTCCCCCCAAAGCTCCGGCACCAAAGGTGAGGACAGAGCCTGACCCCGAAAGCCCCGCTGTGCACGGTGGGGACATTCACAGCCCTTCCTCCCCTGCACCTCGCCCTCCTCCTCCTCCTCCTCCTCAGTCCTCTCAGCGCCTGACACCCCCAGCTTGGGATGTGACTTCCAGGGTTTGCTCTTTCTCACAGGCTCAGCCAACCTGCCTCCACCAGCCCCACTGGCAAGCAGCCCTGGTGTTGCTCTTCCACCAAACCCTGCCCGGGGGGGCCCCCAGGGCAGTGGGAAGCCCCTGGCTGGGGCAGACCAAAGTGCCCCCCGGGGCCAACTGCAGCCCTACGGCCATCAGGGGAGAGCAGTGGCCCCGGGCCCACCAG
>NW_021937693.1:0-15385 GCF_001715985.3 Manacus vitellinus
GTTTTGAGCTTTTCTGTGTTTTCCAGGATTTAAATCAGGAGTTGTCGATGTTGTTGCCTTGTTTGCTCAGCTCGTTGCAGGGGCAGACTGTCAAGGCCATTCTGCGTGCCTTCTCAAAAACATCTGTAGTGTTGTGGATAGTGTATCTTCAGGCCTCCTGGCTGGAGGCCAGAGCAGACCAATTATGTTGATCAGTGTGACCAGAGCTGAAGTGTTGTTTTAAAGAATCCTTATATATTGTCTTCAAAACCCCTCCCGTGCAACAGCTGGTAGCAATATTAATTGTAAAACGGCTAGTCTCTCCTCCTTAAAACATGCCCTACCCATTGTAGCTGTGTTCTCAGCAAAATAGCCTCACTAATTGTGATTAATCCTTGTTTTATACCAGATGTATTGCTTGCCTAATTTGACTAGTGAATGTTTAGGGTTGTACGAAGGCAACCTGTATTCTTTGTGATGCTCAAAGCTTGCTGTTAATTGTCCAAACAAACAAACAAACTTCTATAGTCATTCCAAGAGTTAAGGTTGTGATATTAGGAGGTACTGCTTGGTTAGAACATACAGATCCTGTGTGACTTAAAAAATGGCTCCTACCTACAGAACAGCTGTTGGCCCTGCAACAGCTTGTCAGAAGGCAGCTTGATTCTGATTACATTGAACCATCTCAGAATCCTTTAATTACCCCTGTGTTTGTGATAAAGAAAAAATCTATGAAATGAAAACCTTTGCATGATCTCAGACAGGTTGGTGCAATCATGGTTAGTAAGCATTGGCTTACTGACCCCTTCTGTGTTTCCTGCTGAATAACCCATTGTTATTATTGATTTGACAGGTTATCTTCTCACAATCCAGTTAGATCCCAGTGATAGAGAAAAAATGTGCATTTCTAGTTCCATCTATTATTCGTGCAGAACCTTATGAGTGTTATCCATAGAAAACCCTCTCCCATAGAATGAAAGGCTTTTCTATAATTTGTCAGTGGTTTATGTTTCCAATGCAATTTTCTGACTGTCTTTGTTGTCATTATATAGATGATATTTCTGCTAGCTGTAACCACTGAGGATTAGCTGGGTGTGTTGGACGCTGAAACCAGAAAGAGTCTACAATTCTTTGGCCTAGTAGTTGCTCCTGACACGGTGCAGTGAAAAGTACCCTGGAAATATTTAGGGTTCACGTACACAAAAAGCAGTCATTTCTCAACCAGTTATGCCAAGTCTTAATTTTCAAGCGTTGTTTGTACTCTAAAGAACTCCTTTGCAGAGGATTGTTCCAGCAAGTTTCCTATGCTTCGATCCAGTGCAGTTTCATAGTTTTTTACCTCTTTTACAGTTTTGAGAAAAAAACGCTGTGCTTGGCCAAAAGCCTCCTTTAAGCTGATGGTCTTGTGGTCCCTGTGGGAGCTGGGGGCGGAGCGCAGCGTGCAGGTGTGGACCTTGTCCTTCTCACAGTAGCATTCCAGCAGTTTACTGTACTGGGGGATTTTCTCTCAGCCAAAACCTGGGCACCACAGAGCCCCACCAGGACGTAGTTTTTTCTGAGTGTTCTTTGTGCTATGCTTACTCAGGTGGGCTTGGCACAGGGAGACCTTGCAGGTCAGGCAAGTCTTCATGGCTGAACGGGGGCCTGTGGGGTAAAGGCAGAGTGGGCACTGGGAAGGGCCCTGCTGGCATATTTCTGTTCCTTCTGTATGCATGCACTCCTTGCAGAAGCTGTGACCACACCCCAGAGACATAGGGTTCCTGTAAATGTCCAGGCAGATGGGGCATGTCAGTTCGTCCTTCAACCTGGCCTCAGCACCCACCTCGGCCATGTTGCCTGAGCTTCGTGACAGGGCTGAGAGCAAGGAGGAGGGCACTGGTGAGGAACTGAGAGCACAGCATACAGAAGCCTTCAGATGTCGATTTAGCTTAATTCATTCTATTGCTCGCTCAGTTGTTGTCTCTTGTCCGGATTGTCGTTGTGCTTGTACTGTCTATTTTAGTACTAACCCTCGAGGTCTTACTCTGGCAAAAGATCCCCAAGAGTTAGATTTAATGGGATCACTGTATATACATAACACAAGTGGTAATGGGACTCAAACCTGTTTTATGTTGAGATTATTTCAATCTAGATTAAGTGTTTATCAAAACCATGACTTGTCCAGCTGGCACAAACAGCCTAGCCTGTACACAAAAGAACTGTAGAGCCTGAGTGAAACAGTAGAACACACAAAGAAAGTAACAATAACAACTAGTCCTATAGCCTTGTGACTTCAATCTATTTTTGGTTCTATGTCTGAATGGGTTTTAAGTTTTGTTAAAGAAAAACCTACGATGGTTGTTGACAATTGTTGTAATTTTAGTAATAGTTCATATTGCTTTTTCTTGTATTGTTAAATGTGTAAGTGCTATAACAGAGAAAACATTATTAGCCCAGAATAAAAAAACGGGGGTATTTGTAGGGAATTGGCTATAGAACACGGCTTGCCTAGGCCGTGGGAACATCTTAGATAGCAAGGTTACAGTGCCCTTGTACCCTGTTAGCTGGCTGGTAAACAGGACATTGTGATTAGCAAAACAAAAAGGAACTGAGTACCACCTGTGTCAACAAAGAAATGAGTAAGAGGTGAGATCAACATTTAAGCAGAACCAATAATGAGCTTAGCTTTTGCAATATGTATGAACTAATTATAAAGCATATATTAAGCTGTTAGCAATGATCAATAAACGAAGCTTACTGATTCTCATCTTGAGCGTCTCATTCTTCCCTCGTCACGACAAGTGGCGACCAATATTGTACCCCATGCTAAAAGATATGAAAAAGGCCATCGTCGAGTATGGGTTGGGGGCACCCTTCACCATCGAGTTGCTAGAATCCTTCTTCCTGGTCTATAAGCTGGTACATTACAACAAAAGAGCAGTGACAGGAGGACTCTTTACAACAGTACAGTCCTCAGTATTTGAGGCAGAATGGAAAAAATTAATCACTGCATATGTCAATGACAAAATGGAAAGAAGGGGAATCCCAATTCAGCAGGCAATAGACATGCTCTATGGGGAGGGGAACTATTCGAGTGGGGGGGATCAAGCTCGAATTGACCCCAAATTTTTAGAAGCGACTAAAGAATTGGCATTAGAGGCCGTGAAAAGGGTGACAGATGCCTATGTGCAGACGCCTTCTTTCACACTTATTAACCAAGGCCCAAAAGAACCTTTTGTAGAATTCAGAACCAGGTTAAAAGAGGCAATCAGCAGGCAGGTCCACCAAAAAGAGATCCAGGAAATTTTATTCAATAAATTGGTTATCAAAAAGGCGAATGAGGACTGTCAGAAAGCTTTGAAGATGTTAAAGGATCCCTCCCTACTCGAAATGATAGACGCTTGTAAAAATATAGGTTCCAATTCCCATAAAGCGCGTCTATTGGCTGCCACTTTCATGGGTCCCCAATCATGTTTCAATTGTGGTGAAAAGGGACACTTCAAAAAACATTGTCCTAAGTTAGTCCCCGAACCAAATTTGCCTAAGACCCTATGTCGGAGGTGTGGGAAGGGCCGCCATTGGTCTTCTAGTTGTAGGTCAATGACCAATATCAATGGTGAGCCCCTTCCCCCCAGGAGGTCCCCAGAGCTGAGGAAAAGGGTAACCTTCCAATCTTTGCCCGATCTTCGCCCTTGCTCCTGTGAACATCAGGGAAATGGGGAGCAGAGCGCCCAGGGGGGCGCGACGACACAAATAACCCCTGCTCTCCGCTCCATCCTGCGCCCAACACCGCGCCCAGCTACCCCATTACCCAAGAGCCTCCGACAGACCTCATTCCCGTTCAGTGTGATCCTTTAAATTCAGCAGACCCTATCTCAGTTAAAAACCAGCGTGTTCCCCTAAATTGGATAATCCTTTCCGTTACTCATCCGTCTACTCACCTAAGCTCCTATGAGCAGGCCAGGGTTAGACCATCTGCCCCGGTCGATCCACATAAGACTTACCTGATGATATCGCACTTTTCAGCAGTGGCTAAGGGAATAATTGTAGTGCCTACTCTCCTGACGGGACTGACGAACACAAATATAGCTATATGCCTAACTGTGCATCTCCCTCCCGTGCAGTTGGAGGACCGCTTCCCTGTGGCGAAGATGGTCTCCACCGACGAGCTGCTCTGCGTGGTGTCCCCAGATGAGGAGCGGAGGGAGGGATCACTGAGGGAAGTCCACTGGACAACCTTGGTGAAGACCTCTCGCCCTCTTCTAACATGTCTCATCTACTTTTCTCAACCTAGGCACCCTCAGAAAGTCAAGGTGGAAGGGTTACTCGACATGGGGGCGGATGTCACCATAATTGCCTCCAAGGACTGGCCGTACGGCTGGCCAGCCCAGACCACTAACATCAGAGTCAGCGGTGTAGGGGGATCGCAGTACCCCGTCAGGAGTAAAGAGGTAAAGAGGAACTCCGAAGTTCCACCCCCTTTTCCCTGTCTCCCTATCACACTTTTCCCTGAGTTGTCAGTCCCATGCTCCTCCCCAGTTCAGAATCCTCCCCTCAGACTTTAAACCCCTTATTTAAACCCCTGTTGTCCCTGCATAAAGTGGCATTGCTGCACGAACCCTCAACTGTGCCAAGAACCGTTATTGCAGTGCTCAGTCCTATTTCCCATCCCCCTGGACCGTGGCAGCAGGGAGATTGCCAAAACTGAAACCAGTACACAGTTGAAAGCTGAACAAAACAACATTTATTCCAAAGAAAGTAGCAAACAAAATGAGAAACCAAGAGACAGAAAAGAGAAGGGAAACAAGCCCCCAAGACAACCCCCCATTCACTCAAGTGTTACTTACCAGGTTGTCTTACTGACCCCAGAATGCTTAGAATTCCCCATAGCAGAAGCTGCATCCTCATTATCCTCAATGAGCCAATTTTCATTAATGTGAGGAAAGTTGAGAGACTGTAGAAACATCAGTTGAACTTCAAAGTCTCCTGGTTTCTGTCTCTCCTCAGACTTAGAATCAGGGTTAGGGTTAGGGTTAGGGTTAGGGTTAGGGTTGGGGTTAGGGTTTAGGGTTAGGGTTAGGGTTAGGGTTAGGGTTAGGGTTTTTTTTAGGGTTAGGGATCCGGGTTTGCGCATAGCTTGCAGTCTCTTTTTTAGGGTTAGTGTTGCTATGCGCAAACCCGATTCCCTGACCCTAATCCTAAAAAAGTGAATGCAAGCTATGTGCAAACCCTGTTCCCTAACCTTAACCTTAAAAAAGAGACTGCAAGCTATGCACAAAACCAGTTCCCTAACCCTAACTTTAAAAAAGAGACTGCAAGCTACTAGGGTTAGGGTTAGGGTTAGGGTAAGGGTTAGGGTTGGGGTTAGGGTTTAGGGTTAGGGTTAGGGTTAGGGTTAGGGTTAGGGTTAGGGTTCGGGTTAGGGTTAAGGTTAGGGTTAGGGTAAGGGTTAGGGGTTAGGGTTGGGGTTAGGGTTAGGGTTAGTCAGAATCTGTCTCAATGCGCGATCTAACTATCGTGGGTTTACCCCATTCCAGGAACGCAAACCGTAAACCCTAAAACCTAAACCCTAACCCTTGCTAACCTTAACCCTAACCCTAACCCTAACATCTCATAGCAGAGGGAGGGAGGGGCCTGATTCCTCATCAGATATATCAACAGTCAAAAGCCTGTAAGCTCAGCTCTTGCCTTTTCAGGGCTTCACACCGTCAGCACTGGAGGGAGGGAGGGGCCCGACTGCTCATCAGAGGTATCATGCAAGTCAAAAGCCTGAAAAGTCTCCTAGAATGCATAAATCATTAACCATTTCAGTCTCTGACAATTGGTCCACACAGTAACTGCAAGCTATGCCCAAAGCCTGTTCCCTAACCTTAGAAGAGAGACTGCAACCCTCGAGATGTTGGAGGCTCGAGGCATGGTCCGTGACACTAATCATGGCTATAACTCATAACTTCTTGGAGTATGGGGACTTCCCTCCTTCACCCCCGGCAGATCAAGGCCACCACTTCAACTGACAGACATGGAAGCATCGCTGGACCCCGTGGGCGGTGACTATATACATCTGTCCACTCTCAGCTTTTCTTTCTCTTACTCTCCCTTGCTCTTATCCTGCCTTTCTCTCCCCTATGCATTTTCTTTCCCCCCCCAAAGGTTATCTCTGTGTGTAGCAGTACCTTCGGATACATGTCCGGAATAAAGACAAGTGCCAAAAAATACTCAAGCACACAAAATATCTGTTATTACAGTGAGAATAATAATAATAGTAATAAACTTAGCAAGAGGAATTAAAAACTAAAAAAGGATACAAAGTAACTATCTTATCGGGTGGCATTAAAACAAATACTAGGAAAAACATTTAATACCGTATTAACTAGTGAAAAGGGATACCAAAAAAAAAAAAGGATCTTAGTAAAAGGGGAAACTAAAGGAAAAATAGTATAAACATAAAAGGAGAATTAAAGGAACACTAAAAGGATATTAAAAAAGTTTGTTCTCTCAGTTGCTTCCTATCAAAAACTGTGCTTACCCACACAGACAGGCCAGGGCTGTCAGGATCTGCAGCAGCTGGTCGGTACCCATGCTTAGCGGGCGTCCCCGCGGAGCAACACAGTCTCGGTGGTAGGATGAGTATCGCTCAACTCAGCAGCTCCGACACCCCATTTTTATCAGTTCCACATTACACTACGTAGGGCCAGTATAAGGTGATGCCTGAATGGCAGCCAAACACCGCCTGATCATTACCTCATGGCAGCAGTCTGCGCATGCCCTACTTGTAGGGCAAGGGGCGAGCGACCCCTGCCCACATAATCTTCCTCCCATCATCATCTTTCTCCCCCCTATGGATGACCTCTACCATTGTGTTTCAAGGGTAGATGTATCTATCTTGCAATATGTAGCAAAACCAAGGAAGAACTCAGCTCTGATAATAGGGGATATCAGGCTGACTTACTAAAAAGCACAATGGACCTTACAATTAGCTTGTGCCATGAAGTTACATTGTACCATACTCTAGCTGGTTTCACATCCTAATATGATTCCGTTCTCACGCCTCTATGCTCCATTGATCATCTAATTCAAAAGTACCCCCCTTACATACCACCGCGTGATCAATGGTAGCAAGAGGGTGATAACGAACTACTCAAAATTGCAACGCATTTAGCCTGGTGTTTATCATTTGACGTACGCATGTTAGTATACAGGGAATCATACACAATATGCATGTTATTATACATCCAACTATTGACAAGCCTATTAATGCTTTTTGTAACCAGGGCCATCCCCATTTCCAATCACCAAAGAGGTTCCATTCATCATGAACATGTAATTGTTGAGTAAGGGCTTTTAATTTCTGGATGCTAGCATGAACAGATTCAGAATGATCACTTAAATTCATGCAGCACATGCCCTCAAAATCTTGACAGCCATGTCCCTGGGCTAACAACAAAAAAAAATCAATAGCAGCTCTATTTTGTAAACTTGCATGTCTAACAGAGTCTACATCTGTGAGCAATGCACTCAAAGCAGCAGAAGTAGCATTAGCTTCTTTAGCCAACCAGCATCCTAGTTTATTTAGAGAAGCCAAAGCATGAGTAGTCCCTATCTGAGATATTACACTAGCAGTTATTCTTTCAGCCTTATTCCAAAACTCTACATCAGAGTTACAGTCTGGAATAAATCGCCGTGTGCTACGTCTGCGTCTTCTTAGTTTAGGCAAGGTTACGCTGCGAGGATGAAAAAAGGTTAATCGTCCAAAGGTACAAGGGCCTCCTACAGACTTTCCCAGAATATCTTTCCATGCTCTTTGTCCACAAATGAGAAACAGATCATTTGGGAGACCTATTGCATCAGATCCAGGAATAAATTGTTTTTGCAGAGTCTCATTGCACCAAGCTGATGCGTTCTGGTAAATATCTCTAAGAAAAAATGTCAACTCCTGGATATGTGCAGTTTGCTAACACGGTCTCATTATATAGAGTTCCCCACCAGTAGTTATCAATGGGTACTCCAACCAGACAGGTGCGAAAAGGACTCGTGGGAGTTACCATGGACACACATATCACGTCCATCTTCGTCACGTTGGCCAGGGTGGTCCACACATTGACATCTAAAACAGAAGTCAGCAAAGAAGCAAAGTATAGCTGATATCTTTCTGGAAGGTACAGTTGGGTCTGGAAAAGGCCCTGCTGCTCTGCACCCTCAGGGGAGAAACCAGCTCCTGGGGGCTGTTGGATTCCATCCCACCGCGTGGTCCATGGTTGGACCATGACACTGGTGAATGACTCGAACAGTGTATTGATGAAGTGTCATTTCTAAAAATGTAAACAACATAACAACTGAGTAACAGTGAAAATACAGACAATAATAGAATCATGTCCATCCCCAGTGAGGAGATCTAAGTGGATTACAGTGGTCATTTACTTGGAGTCAACAGTACTTGAGATAATCTTTTCCCGGTTGGCAGACCTAGTTTCCAAGTTTGGACAGGTGAACAGGTGTGTCCAATCGTATGGGCCCGGACAACACAATGAATCTCAGGAATTTCTGCAAAATATAAAGTCTAGTACAACAGAACTTCTCATTTCAGAATTTTATAGTCTGGATTCATCTTTTATAGTATGAAGTGGTTGACTGCCAGTCACACGTTTATAGGTCTGTTAGGAGCTATCACAGGCAATGTTTATCTGGAGTTTGATGCAACACCGGACAACATCCTGGTCTCACCAACCGCTCCCACAGAAAGCTTGCACTCTCTGTACAGATTCCAGGCCTCATCGGGAGCAAACCGTCCTGCCCCAGTTTACCCCTGACTGCAGTCAATCCCCCTTCACCTCATGGAGTGATAGTACAGGTTATCTCTTGCCTCCATGCTATAAAAGAATTTTATCCATCTTCATATTAACTATACCATTGAGTGTGAAATCATTTCTGTACTTAACTAGAATATTACCGGTTCATCATAAGAAAATTGTAAACATGATGCGAGCCAGAGCCCATAGGGAGGTCCACAAACATCAGTCCTTCATTTGCAGTCTTACCAACCAGCTTTTCAACAAAAGCTTTTCTTCTGCGAGGTCCAGCACCTCACACATGGTTATTTCACAATCACATATATTCTTGTATAGACTCGTAAGCCAAAAGGTTTCTGTCATTTGTTGATTCCAAATAATTCTTGCCACTTGCTGTAACACTACCGGGATGAAACACATACAAATATGAGCACTGCAAAACAATCAGTGTCTGATTTAGAATTCCCAAACCACACCGTTCTGGCTGATCTTCACAAACATCATTGGTGTGGCATGAATAGCACAGAAACAGATCATTCTATACAGTGATGACCATTAGGCTTCAGGATGTTACAAGTTTTATAGTTTTCTATTGTCTTCTTTCCCCCCTTAATGGCACGTCTGCCCCATCCCAGGAGACAAAACCAAGTACAATTGCAGTCCCTCTGCACATGGCATCACACATGTCCTTCACTTCTTGAAGCCAGGGCTTAGCTTTAGCCTTTACCTTTAACACTGCTGCCAGAACAACTTGGCAGCACACTGTTCAGGAATAATATTCCAATTCTGATTGTTGCTTACCAGTAATACAAAACGAAGCATACAGATTGTTGGTGCAACTCATCCAAGAAATATAAACCTTCTTATCTCTGGAGCACTAGATCCAGGGATCTATTGGGACACGAGACTTGCTATGCAGGAAAGAATAACCAATCCATCTTGTTATTCAAGATACATGACCTGCACTGAATAGGCTAATGCAGGAGTAATCATGGCTTTGGTAGCTATAGCCTCCCAGCCTCTGGCCAGGACATTGACATTGTTCATTACATAAATCACAACATCAGGTGTGGACAAGACACACGAGAGACAGGTACACGATAACTGAGTCATTACACCAGTTAGCAAAAGTTAGTAGACACAATTAATTATATTTAGGATATGTTTTTCTTCCATGTGATATTCGGGCTGGTCTTGTGCTGCTCAGCATTCACTGATCTCTGTCCAGAATTCTTGCCGCTCATGATAAGGTTTCATCAAACATGCTGGAAGCCAGCAGGGTCCTGTGGGAGACAAAACACAAACAACTCCCCCCTTCCAAATACTAACAACTTAATATTTACTTGAGATATCATTACAACAGTATCAAGTTAAGGTTTTGTTCTGTGGGTGGGAGGCCTGGAAGGTCACCAAGTTGCTGCAACCTCTCTATGATCTCTTCTATGGGTGCCCCTGAGTTAGACACTAACAGTGGAATAATGTATGGTTTCCAGGGTACAGGACAGCCTTCTAACAATTTGTTTCGCATTACTGGAATTAAAGGCTGTTGCATGTAAAGTTCAGGGCTTTGCAGCTCAATAGCTATTTTCATTTCTTCCCCCTTTAATATTTTGATTGCTTGATGCAGAGTTACCCAGGATGAACTTCCATCCTGCCATGATCCATCATTAGTAAAACGGTCACTGAGACCTTCAGCAATGAAGTTACATTGTACCATACTCTAGTTGGTTTCACATCCTAATATGATTCCGTTCTCACGCCTCTATGCTCATCTAATTCAGAAGTACCCCTCTTACACTGTGTCACATTGTGGTATGACAGCACCCAAACTGCTAGCATGCCTGTTGATACAGAATTGTTAAAATAAACCTTGCCAGTATATGTTTTCAGACACCGATTATTTAGTGTCGTTTCACTTTAATCCACCCCAAGGGAATTATTAATAAAAACCTGAGTTACCCCCTCTCCCCTTTTCCTGGGGCGGGTTGTAACACAATCAGCCCAGTAGACTCCGCCAGTGAGCAGAACAATCAACACGGACTCCACCTCTTGACTCCACCCAGTGTGCGGGGCCAGTGGTCTATAGAAGCAGAGTACATACCGGACGGCGGTGGGTATTCTGCCAGACACACAACAGAACAGCAACAGCAAAAGCAGAGACCCAAGAGAAAAAGCAAAAGATTCTGACAGCGGTGGGCACTGAATCCGGTTTATAGCCCGAGAGGGGTTTACTGGGCACCACTGCGTTCCTGGAATGGGGTAAACCCGCGATAGTTAGATCGCGCATTGAGACAGATTCTGACTAACCCTAACGCTAACCCCAACCCTAACCCCTAACCCTTGCCCTAACCCTAACCTTAACCCTAACCTGAATCCTAACCCTAACCCTAAGCCTAACCCTAACCCTAACCCTAAACCCTAACCCCAACCCTAACCCTTACCCTAACCCTTACCCTAACCCTAACCCTAGTAGCTTGCAGTCTCTTTTTTATAGTTAGGGTTAGGGAACTGGTTTTGTGCATAGCTTGCAGTCTCTTTTTTAAGGTTAAGGTTAGGGAACAGGGTTTGCACATAGCTTGCATTCGCTTTTTTGGGATTAGGGTCAGGGAATTGGGTTTGCGCATAGCTTGCAGTCTCTTTTTTAAGGTTAGGGTTAGGTAACAGGGTTTGCGCATAGTTTGCAGTCTCTTTTTTAAACTTAGGGTTAGGGAAGAGGGTTTGCGCATAGCTTGCAGTCTCTTTTTTAAGGTTAGGGTTAGGGAAGAGGGTTTGCGCATAACTTGCAGTCTCGTTTTTAGGGTTAGGGTTAGGGAAAAGGGTTTGCGCATAGCTTGCATTCTCACTTTTAAGGTTAGGGTTAGGGAAAAGGGTTTGCGCATAGCTTGCAGTCTCTCTTTTAATGTTGGGGTTAGGTGACAGTGCTCTATAGAAGCAGAGTACATACTGGACGGCGGTGGGTATTCTGCCAGACACGCAACAGAACAGCAACAGCAAAAGCAGAGACCCAAGAGAAAAAGCAAAAGATTCTGACAGCGGTGGGCACTGAATCAGGCTTATAGCCTGAGAGGGGCTTATTGGGCACCGCTGCATCTCCAGAATGGGCTAAAGCTGCGATTGTTAGATCGCGCCCTGAGACAAATTCTTCCTAACCCTAACCCTTACCCATACCCCTAACCCTAACCCTAACCCTAATCCTAACACTAAACCCTAAACCAAAAGGAAACTTCCTTTGCGATGCCTACTGGGCGGAGTCAGTGCTGATTGGTGTTACAACCCGCCCCAGGAAAAGGGGAGAGGGGGTAACTCAGGTTTTTATTAATAATTCCCTTGGGGTGGATTAAAGTGAAACGACACTTAATAATTGGTGTCTGAAAACATATACTGGCAAGGTTTATTTTAACAATTGTGTATCAACAGGCATGCTAGCAGTTTGGGAGTTGGGCTATCAGTTGGGAGGCATGGCTGAAAACAGGAAACAACAGCCCTAATTCCCAGGAAAGAAAGCCTGGAAGCTTTGGCTTTGTGGTGCAGTTGGTGGGCCACACTGGGCACTCCATGGGCAGGCAGCAAGAGTTTTCTGGATCTGGGAGTCAATCTGGGGGCCTCGGAGTGTTTGAGGGGAAGTTGGGAGTGTCCTGTGGGACCAGGATGGGATTTGAGGGCTCCTGGAGGGGTTGGGACGGGTGTATACTGCGGGCATCGTCTAGTATTGATGGGGGTAATCAGTGAGCTGACTGTTTCATAATCATCCAAATTTTAACATACAATATGATTATTAGAATAAAAAGCAAAAAGGTAATATCAACAAAACAGTAACAGGGTGAAGCTCTTGGTTGAAGACTGGTTTCTTCTTTTTCTCCAGTGATTTTAATTCTTTTTCGTCTGGGTTTTAATCCCATCTTTGGCATTTTACTGCCAACATTTTGTCCCCATATCCATTGGAAATTGTATTAACTGTTGATGAGAACAAAGTGGAATGCCAAGGTATGTGATATATTGATAGGATTTCACTGGTTGGCTTTTAATTTGTCCAGGTTTATCGCCATAATGCTTCTGCTCTTTAACCACTTGAATCAGAATGAATTGTTTTCTGGGTCGGGTTCTCTTTTTGAGTCCAAGGTTTTTTAGTGGATTCAGTATCAGGCACAAAGGAAATTGAGGGAGGTAAAGAATAATCTTCCCTTTGTTCATTATCACAGGAATCACTCAGTCTATTTTCATTAATGTGAGGAAAGCTGAGAGACTCTAGAAACATCAGTTGAACTTCAAATTCTCCTTGTTTCTTTCTCTCCTGAGACAGAATCAGGGTTCTCTGTGGTTTCCCAAGTCTCAATGCCAGGGTAAGACACTGGTTTATGAAGTTGCCTGACCAAACCAGGAGCCTATTTTTTTAGCAACAGTTTTCTCTCTGCACTCTGGTGCAACAAGACTTTGAAGGTGGTCAGTTTGAAGCAGCTCATTTTTAGCAACAAGTTTATCCGATTTTTCTCCTGTTTCCCTCTCAAAGGCTAACGATGACTTCAGCACCACATTTTCTGATTTCAAAACAGTAGATTCAACATCAGAAATCCATTCATGACTTCCCTGTCAGCACTCCATCCAAATGTCTGTGCTCTCACTTTGACCTGAGAGAAACCTCAGGTAGGTGGAAAAGGGCAGATAAAGAAAAAACAGATGGGTCCAGCAGAAGTGATGCTGCTTCTGTCAAAAGCAGAGCAGAGGCTGAAAGCACTTTAGGAAGTTGCTTACAGAAGCACTTGTGCATTCCAAGTTACAGCTCAGGAGTCTCAGTGACTTGTCCAACATGGGAGCTCCTTTTCCATTTCTCAACCCCCAGATTCCTCAGCAGTAGGAAACTGAAAACACTGACTGAGAAAAGCTCCATTCCTTCCTAATAATTGTGCTTTGTCCTTCCCATTTGACAGTGCTCTTGGAAATGTGCTGGTGTGATCTGGATCTGGGAGCAGCCCTGACCTCCCAGAGCACTCATCCAATGGCAGGGAGACCCCACCTGGCTCCTGCTGGGGTTCTTGCCACCACGACCCAGTATGGGTCAATGGAATGGGGAGCAGGGCGGTGGGACCAGTAAGGACCAGTTAAGGGGGTTGGGGGCATTTCAGCATCTCCATCAAGGTCAGACCAGTACAGAGCAGCATAGACCAGTATAGATCGGTATAGACCAGTATAAACCAGTATGGACCAGTATAGACCAATATGGGTCACTGGAATGGGGAATGGGGCAGTGGGACCGATAAGGACCAGTTAAGGGGCTTGGGGGCACTTCAGCATCTCCATCAAGGTCAGACCATTATAGACCAGTATAGACCAGTATAGACCAGTAAAAAACCAGTACGGACCAGTATGGACCAGTACAGGTCACTAGAACGGCGAGCAGGGTGGTGGGACCAGTAAGGACCAGTTAAGGGGGTTGGGGGCACTTCAGCATCTCCATCAAGGTCAGACCAGTACAGACCGGTACAAACCAGTATGGACCAGTATAAACCAGGGTAGAGCAGTATAAACCGATATAAACCAGTACGGGTCACTGAAACAGGGAATGGGGTGGTGGGATCAGTAAGGACCAGTTAAGGGGGTTGGGGGCGCTTCATCATCTCCTTCAAGGTCAGACCAGTACAGACCAGTATAAACCAGTATAGACCAGTATGGACTGGTATAGACCGGTATAGACCACTATAAACCAGTACAGACCGGTACGGGTCATTGGAATGGGGCAGTGGGACCAGTAAGGACCAGTTAAGGGGGTTGGGGGCACTTCAGCATCTCCATCAAGGTCAGACCAGTACAGACCAGTATAAACCAGGGTAGAGCAGTATAAACCAGTATAAACCAGTACAGGTCCCTGGAACGGGGAATGGGGTGGTGGGACCAGTAAGAACCAGTTAAGGGGGTTGGGGGCACTTCAGCATCTCCATCAAGGTCAGGTCAGTATAAACCCGTATAGACCAGTATGGGACAGTATAAACCGGTATAAACCAGTATGGACCAGTACAGGTGACTGGAACGGGGAATGGGGCGGTGGGACCAGTAAGGACCAGTTAAGGGGGTTGGGGGCACTTCAGCATCTCCGTCAACGTCAAATCAGTACAGACCAGTATAGACCAGTATAGATTAGTATAAACCAGTATGGACCAGTATAGACCAATATAAACCAGTACGGGTCACTGGAACATGGAATAGGGTGGTGGGACCAGTAAGGACCAGTTAAGGGGGTTGGGAGCACTTCAGCATCTCCATCAAGGTCAGACCAGTACAGACCAGTATAAACCAGGATAGACCAGTATAAACCAGTATGGACCAGTACGGGTCACTGGAACACGGAATGGGGTGGTGGGACCAGTAAGGACCAGTTAAGGCAGAACTCAGCTGGGACTTAGTGGTTTGGGGGTGGGCGTGTCCCTTCTTTAGGTGGGCGTGGTCTCTCCCTGGTGGGCGTGTCCCATCCCAAGGTGGCCATAGCCTCTGCAAGTGGGCGTGTCTTTTGCATCCTCTCCCCCTCCCGGAACTGGGAGCTCAACTGGGACTTACTGGGTTTTGGGTGGGCGTGTCCCCTCCCAATGATGGACCCACTTTCAGCCCCTCCCCCCACCTTTAAGGGCCCCCCCAAAGCCCCTCCCCCCCCT
>NW_021937694.1:0-5961 GCF_001715985.3 Manacus vitellinus
GGCGACCCACCAGGAGCAGAGAGGCGAGGCTGGCGGGGGCAGCGGGGCGCCGGGAAGCGGATCCCTGGTTTCTGTCGTTTCCCAGGGAACATTAGCTTCTATGATGCAGGGCAGTGCCACGACGGCCACTTGATTCCGTGAGTTCCCTCAGTCTCCCAGCAGTCCTTTGGTTCCATGAGACCCTGCAATGTTGCAGTGGGTTGACCTTACCTGGATGCCAGGTGCCCACCAAGCTGCTCTATTGCTGCCCTTCCCAGTCAGACAGCAGAGACAGAATAAGATGGAAAATTATTTCTACCTTGAGATCAGGCACTTTACTAAAGCAAAAGCCAAAGTTTGCGCATGCATAAGTGAAGAGGAAAATAAAAAGATTTTCTCTCTACTTCCTGTCAGCAGCGATACCTGACCACTTCATGGGAAACAGGGCTTCACCACACAGAGAAGCCGCTCAGAAGGCATGTATTGTAAAAAAATGGATTTTCCCCCTTTCCTGTTCCTTTCCTGAGCTCTTGTAGCTGAGTTGACGCCATATATTCTGCAATGTCCCTTTGGTCCATTTGGCTCAACTGACCTGTCTGTATCGCCTCCCATGATCTCGCCCCCGATTCGGGGGACGAAGCCGACAATGCAGATGCTGCACCAGCCCTGCTCAGCAGTTGCCAAAGCACTGGTGTGATTAACCCCTTTGTAGCTCCCAATGCAAAGCACAGCACTGTGACGCCTGCAGTGAGAAAATGAACTCCAGCTCAGACAGACCCAACACGTGGGATTCTGAAATGTCTCAGGGTTCCTTTGGTTCCACGATGCCCCTCTCAGACCTGGTAGTAGAAAAATAAATCAAAAAATTGAGAAGAAATCATCTTAAAGTCATGCTAAGCCTGTCTTCTACAGTCCAGAATCTATATATGTGTGACCGCAGATACTTGGGATGAGGGTAGATGCTCAGAGGAATTCATGGGTTTGATCTAGGAAACCTGTCCCAAAGTTTTCACTGCCTTTTCCTCCTTGGACACTTCCTGATGCCCGGAGGAAGCTCATGTCCAACAGCAGCTCCATCCCACACTTCCTCCTCCTGGCTGCAGCTCTTGCACTTCTGCTTCTTCCTGGGCATCTCCCTGGCTGCCCTCCTGGGCAACGGCCTCATCCTCAGTGCCGTAACCTGCCACCACCACCTGCACACCCCCCAGGGACTTCTTCCTGCTCCACCTCTCCCTCACACACCCGGGCTGCATCTGCACCACTCTCCCCAAAGCCATGGCCAATTCCCTCTGGAACACCAGGGCCATGTCCTACTCAGGATGAGCTGCACAGGTGTTTTTTGCTTTTCTTCTTGATCACAGCGGAGCTTGCCCTTCTCACCATCATGTCCTATGACCGCTACATGGCCATCTGCAAAGCCCTTCACTACAGGACCCTCCTGGGCAGCAGAGCTTGTGCCCACGTGGTAGCAGCTGCCTGGGCCACTGGGAAGCGGGTCTGGTCCTGGGGCTGCAGGAGCTGCCCCCTGAGCTGATGATCTCCTGAGCAGTCCAGACATGCAGTCACTGTCCCTGTCCTCTATTGCCTCCCTTTCTTGCTGCAGGACCAGAAACGACTGTGTTGCTCTGCTGGGCTGGGACGGGGCAGGGAGATGGGGGGACCAGGGAGGGGCTGGTCTGGGCAGTTCCAGTGACTAGAAAACCCCAATGTTCATCTGAAGTGTAGGAGTGGGCAGGGTGGGAGCATTACAGGGCTGAGGTGGCTCCAGGCTCTGGGAGTGGTAGCAGGAGCCCAGGGAGACACAGCCCCTGCTGCAATGAACTGCCTGTGTGTGTGCCAGGGAAGGACTCGTGTCTCTGAACACCCCCGTGTGTGCATCAGTCCAGCTCAGGGTTGGACACCTCTCAGAGCCCTGACACATTTCTGTGTGTGACTCCAGGAAAACTCCCGCTGTGCCAGGGAGTTACCAGATCCTTTGCTGTCACCCTCCTGGTGTCCTGTGTAATGATGAAACTAGAAAAGGTGATCATCATACCCTGGTAATTTTCTAAGAGGAGAAATGTTACTGCTGGAAAGAAGTGTCACTGTTGGAAAGAAGTGTGTGCAAGTTTCGAGCTGGCTTCCTGCCAAGTCCCCGAAACTCGACAACAAGGACCTGCCTCCCAGAGAGGGAAAAGAAAAAAAAAACCAAGCAGCCAAAGCTATAGCAAATATATATATATATATATATTACATATGAGACAGATACACAAAAGGAGAATACCACACACCAGAAGGGGGGGGGGGGGGAAAGGGGAAGGGAGAAGGACAAAAAGGGGCAAGGACCGAACAAGCCAACCAGCCGACCGAAGGCAAACTAGCAAAAATCTCACCACTTCCCTTCGAACAGGCAGGATGGCTAGACACGGCCCAAGGCTCTCCCCTCACGCGTGGCAGATAACGGTAGTCACTGTAGGCCTCAGCTCCAGATAAACCAGACCAAAACAGGGACCCGCCGTTCTCGAACCTCGCCGGAGAGGAAGAGAGCGAGATGCCTCCCGCTAGCCTTATTTATACCTCAAGTTACGTAAAGGAATAGCATGGAATACTTCCGTGATCACTTTTCTAGTTCCTTCCTGGTTACAAGTTGGTCTCCAGGAAGGCCTAGAGTGAAACCACCACATTCTCCACCCCTTATTCCATACTATTCCTTTACGCAACACCTATGTCTCACGTTCGTCTACATCCCGCGCATATATATACACATTTGCATATATATATATATAGTTCTTGTTGGTCTCTCGGCACAGTTGTCTCGTCGTTGGAAAATCAATACCGATGTCAGTTCAGTCCAGATCTTTGGTCTCCTCAGTCACCATTACAGTTCTGATTTATGGCTGTTTCATCACTGGACTGTCTCATCACTGGATACCAGCAACAGCTTAGTTCAGGTCTCTCTCTCATCTGGTGACTGGCTTCCTGTAAAAACACAACTTAGGACATACAATTAGTTTTTCCCCAAGGCTAAGTTTCCTTGAGGCACACACTGGATGACTCCATCCTTCCTCATTACCCACCACGTATGTCCTGGCCCTTGAGCAAAGACAATCCCACGAATGGGTTTGTCTTGGCCTGAGGCAGGGGTAACCCAAACAGCTTTCCCTAGCATTCCCCTCAAATGGATTGCTGGAACTTTATCTCCATCAACAATGTGAAGGGATTCTGCCTGTGCAGGGCCAGCTCGATTGACAGAACCCCTGGTGTTAACTAGCCAGGTAGCCTTGGTTAAGTTCTTGTCCCAGTTTTTATAAGTCCCCTCACCTAATAACTTTAGAGTGGTCTTCAATAATCCGTTATATCTCTCAACCTTCCCAGCAGCTGGTGCATGATATGGAATGTGGTATACCCATTCGATACCATGTTCCCTCGCCCAAGTGGTGACTAATCCATTTTTGAAATGAGTCCCGTTGTCCGACTCAATACGTTCTGGGGTCCCGTGTCGCCACAGGACTTGCTTTTCAAGGCCCAGAATGGTATTCCGGGCCGTTGCGTGGGGCACTGAAAAAGTCTCTAACCATCCCGTTGTTGCTTCCACCATGGTAAGTACATAGCACTTACCTTGGTGGGTCTGTGGCAGTTTGATATAATCAACCTGCCATGCCTCTCCATACTTATACTTATCCCATCGTCCACCATACCACAGGGGTTTCAGTCTTTTCGCCTGCTTAATAGCGGCACAAGTCTCACAATCATGGATAACTTCAGAAATGATATCCATGGTTAAATCCACCCCTCGGTCTCGTGCCCATCTGTGGGTGGCATCTCGGCCTTGATGACCGCAAGCATCATGGGCCCATCGAGCCAGAAACAGCTCTCCCTTCTGCTGCCAGTCTAGGTCTACTTGTGACACCCCTATCTGTGCAGCTCGGTCCGCTTCTCTGTTGTTATTATGTTCTTCATTAGCTCGCTTCTTGGGCATGTGGGCATCTACATGGTGGACTCTCACATTCAGACTCTTCGCTCTGGCAGCGATGTCCTGCCACAAGTCAGCAGCCCAGATGGGTTTTCCTCCACGCCTCCAGTTCATCTTCTTCCATCGCTCTAACCATCCCCATAGAGCATTGGCTATCATCCACGAGTCTGTGTAGAGGTAGAGTCTCGGCCAACCTTCTCGTTCAGCAATGTCCAGGGCCAATTGGACGGCTTTGAGTTCCGCAAATTGACTCGACTCGCCTTGACCCTCAGCGGCTTCTGCCACTCGTCGGGTGGGATTCCAAACGGCCGCTTTCCACTTCCGGTTCCTTCCTACAATTCGGCAAGAACCATCAGTGAAAAGGGCATAACGCCTTTCTTCATCTGGCAGCTGATCAAATGGCGGAGCTTCCTCGGCTCGGCTCACTGGCTCTTCTTCTTCTTCTGCCAGACTGAAGTTCCCACCTTCAGGCCAATTGGTTATGATTTCCAAGATGCCGGGGCGATTCGAGTTCCCGATTCGGACACGTTGTGTAATCAAAGCCATCCACTTGCTCCACGTGGCATCGGTGGCATGATGCGCAGGGGGCCCCTTCCCTTTGAACATCCAGCTCAAGACGGGTAATCGGGGTGCCAGGAAGAGCTGTGCTTCGGTACCAATTACCTCTGAAGCTGCTCGTATACCTTCATACGCCGCTAAGATTTCCTTTTCCACAGGGGTGTAATTGGCCTCAGAACCTCTGTAGCTTCGGCTCCAGAAACCCAGTGGTCGCCCTCGCGTCTCGCCAGGCACCTTTTGCCAGAGGCTCCAGGAGGGACCTTTATCTCCAGCTGCAGAGTAGAGCACATTCTTTATATCTGGTCCCATTCTAACTGGTCCAAGAGCCACGGCATGTGCAATTTCTTGCTTGATCTGCCTGAAAGCTTGTTGTTGCTCAGGACCCCACTGGAAATTGTTCTTTTTACGGGTCACAAAGTAAAGAGGGCTCACAATCTGACTGTATTCTGGGATATGCATCCTCCAGAAGCCTATGGCTCCCAGAAAAGCTTGGGTTTCTTTCTTGTTTGTGGGGGGAGCCATTGCTACAATCTTGTTGATTATGTCTGTTGGTATCTGGCGTCGTCCATCTTGCCATTTCACCCCTAGGAATTGGATCTCTCGGGCAGGTCCCTTGACTTTGCTCTTCTTGATAGCGAAACCGGCCTCGAGGAGAATCTGGATGATCGTCTGTCCTTTTTTGAAAACTTCTTCTGCTGTATCCCCCCATACAATGATGTCATCGATGTACTGGATGTGTTCGGGAGCCTTACCCTTCTCTAGTGTGACCTGGATCAGTCCATGACAGATGGTTGGACTGTGTTTCCACCCCTGGGGCAGTCGATTCCAGGTGTATTGAACGCCCCTCCAGGTGAAAGCAAACTGTGGCCTGCACTCTGCCGCTAAAGGAATGGAGAAAAACGCGTTGGCTATGTCGATGGTGGCGTACCACTTTGCTGTCTTGGACTCCAACTCATATTGGAGCTCCAACATGTCTGGTACGGCAGCACTCAACGGTGGCGTAACTTCATTTAAGCCACGATAGTCCACAGTCAGTCTCCATTCGCCATCGGATTTACGCACAGGCCAGATGGGGCTGTTGAAGGGTGAATGGGTTCTGCTGACCACCCCTTGGCTCTCCAACTTTCGGATCATTTTGTGGATAGGGATCACAGCATCTCGGTTTGTCCAATACTGTCGTCTGTGTACAGTTGTTGTGGCTATTGGCACTTCTTGATCTTTAACTCGCAGTAATCCTACAATGGAAGGGTCTTCTGAAAGGCCAGGAAGGGCAGACAATTGCTTGGACCCCTCTTCAATCACCGTGGCTACACCAAAAGCCCACCGGTACCCTTTCGGGTCCTTGAAGTATCCTCTTCTTAGGTAGTCCATACCAAGGATGCAAGGGGCTTCTGGCCCCGTCACAATGGGACGCTTTTCCCATTGGTCTCCCGTTAAGCTCATGTCCGCCTCTACTACTGACAATTCTTGAG
>NW_021937695.1:0-16548 GCF_001715985.3 Manacus vitellinus
ATTAATAAAAACAGTGAAAAGGAGCAGTTATATTACAAAATAAATCTACCAGGCTTACAGAGAAAACAAATTTGAAGGAACCACCTGCTGTGAGATGAGGCAGTAATCTCAACAGCAGGAAATAAAGGGAGAGAGGGAGAAAATACAAAAAGCATAGACATTAAAAAAGTAATTAAAACACTTATCTCCATCAACATACATAGCAAACAAAAAAAATCAACCACCTAGAAAACACACTCTATTGAACCTCACAACAGGAAATAACAAAGCTGTCACCATAAAAAAAATCTCTAGCAAAACAAGAGAGATTTTTTAAAAATACAAGCCTCAAAAGTATTTACTAAAGTGTTAATCACTAATGGACTGACCTTGAGAAAAGCTGAGCACTTGCAGAGCATTTGTAACTGTACTGGGCATCTAGTTTTTCAGAATCAAACCTTTAAAATGTGGAGAGAGTAACTCTTTAGATACCAGTGGTTGTCCATTCCATGTATGGTGAATGTCACAGCATGAATTGTAAGGGTGTGTTTAGTATAATCAGCCATGTGGTACAGCTTCAGTACCTTACTTGGATTATGCAGTTCAGTATAGTTCATATCTAAATTGTTGTGTAATATTGATCCACGGACAGCAGCATAAGCAAAATGGATATGAATGAATATGACTTCTTAGAAACAAATAGGTAGAGCACATGCCACTGCACACAAATAGGTTCTATCATGTCTGGAGAAAACTGTAAATTTGACAGTTATGAGAGTTTACAGTTTCAGTGTTATCTTTAAAGAAAATACTTTAATATACCTAAAACTCATTGTCCAATTTATACAATTCGTGGATGATGTAACATTAAATGAAACTGCTTTAAATACATAAATTTTGCTCTCCCTTTCCTCAGACCACAAACTAGACTTGTTGAAGAAGAACAGAGCATTCAGAATTATTAAAGCATGCTTATGCTCTTGGATTTTACAGTGTGTTCTTTCTTCTCTGCCAGGTACCTTTGTAGTCACAGTCTAACCATATGGTACCTGTAGCTGCAAGTCTCTGGGCAAGTGTGAAATGCCATCAGATGTGTTACATCTGAAATATTTTTGTATAGGAGCACAAGGAGCAAGTTGGAACACTCAGTGTGTAAAAGGGCAGGAAGATGGGACAAAATGGGTACTTTTCTGTTAATTCAAAAGGACCCTTTCAAAAGGCAAATGGTGGATTTAGAATTTACCTTTAGAGAGCAATTACTTTAGCTCTGTATATACTTTAGCACATCTTTTAAAGAAAATTTAAAAAGTATTATAAACTCTTATCAGATAATGTCAGTTCCTCTCTGAAATTCCTGTCAGTCTCTGGCCATCAGCCTTCCATGGCTCCTTTGCCCAGGGCACATGAAGGGGCACAGTCTATTCCTGAAGCTGGCCAAAGGTGCGAAACTGCTGGTGTGGAACCTGTGCTGCCTCATGGCTGGACTGTGTTCAAGTTTCTGGGTCTCAGCTTGTCTGGGCTTAGCCTCTCGGGTGTTATTTCAGGAGACTTGCATTGCCATCGGAGCAGATATGCAATAATCAATTGTATGTTTCTTCTGTCCAGTTTCGTATGAGATTCATGGATTTTTCTCGTCATTCTAAGGTAGATTCTGACAGTTGAAGGCTTTTCACCCAGTCCTAGGATTTCCTGTAATGGAAGGAAATTCCTGCTGGGAAGGACAGAAGAAGAGTTTTCCTTGTAAATGTGATTTTTCAAATCTAGTTTAGCTCTGAAACATGAGCATGGATATGGCAAAAGTTAGAAAGATGTCACTACCATCTAACTTTCCAGCTCCAAATCTGTAGGCCAAGATAACATTAAAAAAAAAATAAATCCATAAATTGGTAAATGGGGTTTGATGTTGGTTTTGATTTGCTAGTTTTAAAAGGTAGAAAAAGGAATGTGCATAGCCAGTCAATCCCATTTTCTTTGTTTCTTTTGGATTGAATTTGGATAAATTTATAAATGCAATGTCATTTCAAAACAAATTTAAAAGATTCAATATAAAAATGCCAAAAGAAAGTGTCTTGGATTTTAAAAAGTAATTCTTGGTATTTTCTAACACAGATTGCATTCACCAGCTTGAATTTACATTTTTACCTGAAAGTAAGGGTTTGGTAAAAATAATTCAGCCAATTCTGATCTTGAAGACTTTTGTCAGGAAAGCAGCAACTAAGAATGCAAAGAGAAAGGATGCTACTTGAGATTTCCTAGCTCTTAATTTGTTTCCCTAATTCAGCTTAACTCTTTTCACAATTTAGTATTACCACAATTAAAAATGAAGCAACCCAAACTTTTCAGTGGTTGATATGAGGAAAACCAGAAAAATCTCACAATGCTTTAGTTTTGACCCTGTAGGCTGCAGCATGTTTACATTTCAACTTCAGCTCCATTTTTTTTTTTTTTTTGTCCAGAGATGTGTTTTCAGTCAGCTGCCAGTGAAAACTACATTTGGTGCTTATCAAGGATCAGGGCTTATTTTGTGTGTCAGTTATTAAGACCAGTTGAGAAGTTCATTTGAAACTGCAAATCTGCCCAAACATGTCTGATTTAAGTAGTCCAAACAATAAGTTCAGGTTCACAATGCATTCCTGTTTCTGGGGGAGGGAATTTGATCAAAATAGGAGAAGAATGTGGTGTTTGTACTCCTGCTTTAGTTGCCCTTTCCAGACCAGGCTCGTAGTTACAGTAATAGCAGACTTAGCTGATTGATGTGTTGACATGCCTTGATTTATTTGGTGCAGCAACCAAGTGCTGCTCCGCATGCCAATCCCTTACATTGTCTAAGCATCATTCTTGTATAGTGCTTTGTATATCTGACAAATTTACTCTGATCATTTAGTGATTCATATCTCAACTGGGCTAGGGAATTGTATCTAAATTCTCTTTAAATGGAGACCGTGGACTTGACACTGTGACTTGACATGCATCAGCATTGTGAGAACAAAGAGTACAAGATCTTGATAGGAAGAAGATGATGTTTTTTTCTTATATAGTATATATATATATATAGTATATATATATATATAAAGGAGGTTAAAGTCTGTGTTTTCCAAAGTCACTGTTTTAGTGGTTAATGACTTTGGAAAGTATATGGTATGTCAGACATGGGAGAGACACTTATGTTTAGGTATTATACAGTGGAGAAGGGGTTGTGGGGATCAAACGAAGGAAAGAAGGAGAGAAGGTTTCATACTAAGAGAGTAGTGGTGCTTACTGAGAGATGACTGGAGCATCTGGAGATGAAAGGCAGAGCATAGCAAAACAGAGGGTTAGGAATTGAGATGAATTGCTTTCTACGCTGTACTGACCCAGATTGGGACTGTCTAGATTAGCTTTTGCAAAGCTGAACTAGATCTGTCATGCAGGCTGTTATTTTCACAATGTTTCTACTTTCTCTATTCTTAGTAAATGCAGTTTTCCACAGCACTTGAGGCTTCATTGCGTGGTTTGGGTATCAGTTACTTCAGAAGCTTCTTCCCTGGCATAAGCAAGTAAAGGAGAACTGAGGCTTGGGGAGGTCCAGGGTCTTGGCTGCAGAAGATGAGGGGCTGTGCATAGCTCTCTGCCTCTATAAGGGTGTGCAGAGTGTATCCAAAAACCACCAAGGGAGTTGCATGTCTAGGCTGCCTCCTCTTGGTTGCCTGTCAGAAGAGTTATTCTTCAATGTAGGGGAAGGAAATAATTGTTTTCATTAGATTTTGATACAAGTTATTTAAATACAGGATATGTGGAATTGTGAAAGATTGTTACAGGACAAGAAATACCAGGTAATAAAAAATTTTTAAAAAATCCTTTTGTATGGATTTCAAGTGGATTTGGAGAGCAGAAAACTTACTACCTTGGCTTCAACCTAAAACCTAGGGAAAAGACCTCATATTTTTCTAAGCACTTTTTCTTGGGTGGTTCTTGGCTATTTTGTACTGTTCTGTCAGTTCCCTTTTGCTAAAAGATCTCTCTGATTTATCTTCAAAGGGTATTTCTGTTGGTTCATTATTTTAACCCAAATTGTGTCTTTCATACATGACTGGGTTTTCATATATTTTATTTCTTCTCTAAAACCATTTGCTCAAAACTACATTTTTCCTCTGCAGCTGGTTTGTTTGTTTGTTTTTGTTAAATATTCTCTCCCAAGAGACTGTTGGCTATTTATCAGTATTCAATCTCTCTGTAAAGCATACTTCTGTGGGGTGGACATTTATTATGAAATGGTGTCTCTAAAGGGGATCTTATCTGTTCTTGATCTGTTTCTCTATTTGCCTCTTTCTTAGCTAGTGGCTTTAAGAAGTACTCAATCTCTCTATTTTAACAAAATTAAATGCAGTCATTAAAATGGCAAATAGCAAAAGGCGATGCATTAGAATCCAGTACAATTTCCAGCAGATGCTTAGCAAAGAGCTTGAATCTGTGTTAGGTGTTTATAGCAATAAGAGAAAAAAATCCCCTGCATTTCCTTCAAATGTACTGGAAAAACTGTTTTTAATGGAGTTTTCAAAAAAATTAAAATAGTAAAATAAATAGCAGAGAATGCTATGTATGTTGACTACTTGTTAAGCTTCTGTTTGGTCATATCAGTCAGGCTAAAAATTATTGAATCCAATGCATTCTTAATCCAACTTCTTTGATTTCAGTGACACCGAACTAGTGATGAACCTGGACCTTGAACATTGCAACAGTTCCTTAATTATACTCTTTCTTCAGCCTATGTGAGCAAAATTACTGATGCTGTTAGAGACAAAATAGTTTTCATTAGGAGATCATAAAAGCGACAAAAATAAGTGGGAAAAAAATATTTGTGAGGGTTTCTCCTTCTGTTTGAATGGAGCTGTTAGGTAGAAAGGAAATTATCTTTAATGCAGGCTGCACATCTAACTAATGACAAGAGTGTTTCTCCCAGGAGTAAACTGAGCCCTCTGAACTGGTTTATGGATACCTCAATAGAAATAGTTGCATTACTCTGTCCTCTGCCTGCAGGCAGTCACTGAGAGCTTTCTCTGAGGTACTCTTCTTCCCATAGATAATTTTGCAATATATATGTAGAGGAAAATCTATGCCATTTTAAAAATAATTTCTTCAATGCATTTTACATATTGTACTTTCAATAGTACTAAGTATTTCTGGCTGCCTCTTAAGTTATCCATTATTCATTCTTCATTAGCTGAAATTCCAGTCTACCCAGAAAGTACAGCATGCAAAGGTCTTGAAGTTCAGTACGTGCTAATATTTTCTAACCTTATTTTTCTCAATATCCAACTGTAGATCAGTGTTGGTTTGAAAGTCAGGTGTTCAGCAACTGAGTCATGATTTTTTTTTCTAAGTAGAGATCAAGAGAGTGCACAATAGCATGAGATTTATGAAACGCAAAAATTTCAGGATATTTTTATTTGCTTTTTGGCTTGTAAGCCTTTTGAATTCACTGAGAGTATGTATTGTTTTGCTTTGCTTCACTGAAACTGTTAAATCTAAAAACATAATTTTTTTTTCTTGTATTTTATTAACTTCATTCAGGGATCTAGAGGTTTAAGAAACTTCCCTCATATAGGTCACTCATGAAAAACCACTAAGTTTTTTCATGACTGAGTTCTGATCTTATGCTGTAATGAGACAGATTTTTGCTGCTTAAGTAACATAAAAAGACCCCAAATCTTCCCTACTTGGAACAGCACTCCTCAAAGCGCAATCCTACTTTGTTGTTGAGACTAACATGGTGTTAGTAGGGTTTTCCAAGAGGTCTCAAAGAGGCGTATGTTAGTCTTCTGCCATCCATGCCTGAGAATGGAGGGAACACAGATTGCTTTGCACGCTCCAGTTCTGCCTGCTTGCTCTGAGACTCCATGGTTCTAGTGTGATTTCCCAGCAAAATTGTTGACATTTACTCCATTTCAGTATGTAATTATTAATTAGCGTACTTTTGATAATATTTTGGGGTTTTAGATATAAATTTGAAAGTTGAGACTGTGTTGAAAACATCCTGATAGATCATCACATTTGCATGAAGAAAATGGTTTAACTTCTGTGTCAGCTGGGCTGGGTTTTTGTGCTGTCCAAATGTTCACACAGCAATGAGAAGATGTTACTTGCGAATTGGAAGATGCTTTTTGCTGCTTTCTTTTTACCAAAAGGTATTTGTTGCTATTAATGGTTGTGAAGTGAATCCTTGTCTGTATCCTACGGCTTCTGTCTAAATGTGTGCTATTAATAACTAGAAATAAATGTCAGCCAATAAGGACTTCGAGGTTTCGAGAAAACAATCAAGAATGGCAAAAAATGATGGCATACAAAGACTCACAGACCTATAGCACTGCCATTTGTCTTCCTCCCCTCATCACTTAAGCTGTTCATTATTGCCTCATTTGTATTATCTGCAGACCAGCTGAAAAATGCCTCAAAACAAAGAAAGCAAAACCATTTCACAGCAGTAAGAGTTACATTCATGGGCAGGTAAAGCAATAGGAGAAAAGCTTGCAAGTCTTCACCAGTAGCTTTGCTGCTTTTGCACCCTGTTCTCTCTTATCCTTTCCTGCGCTTGTTTTGTTAAGAGTTATATGTGTACACATGCTACCCAGCAATCTGATTTTCAAGTGCCAGTACTATTAAATGATCACCAGTTATATAAGGCTGTAAATGTGAAACCATAGTGATTTGTGATGTTCTTTTGGAAACATCTGAGGGTTTGTAAAAGTGCTTGTATTGAGGATGTTTTTGAGAATGTGTGTGTAATGCAAAAAATATGTTGGTCATTAAAATCTCTTATGTAATTCTGATGTGCCAAAAAAATATCTATTGTAGGTTTGCCAGAACCAAACAGAGACAGTATATTCCAAGGATTGAGAATGGATCAAGGATTCTACACATCTAAAGACTTCTTACCTTTGGTAGCAATGGCAAGTAAACCAGGTGTGTGATATGTTCTTGCTGTAATCACATTCAGTAAGTCATTAGTAGTTATTGATATATAAAACTGTTTGGTTACATAACAGCTCATCCATTTATGAAGCACCTTCCAATTAATAGATCTGGGACAGGGTTTTCTCTTGGGGAGTGACAACCTCAGGAGTATGGTCAGGAAATTCAGTCCTAGAGATTATAAACCAGATAGTCATATATAAAAATCTAAACACATGGAAAATCATCACCCCTAATAAGTTATATTTGTTATTTTGAATTATAATCAAAAGGTGACTTAAGCTTCACATTTGTATAAATTATCTTGATATAAATAGCATATATAAGATAGTCTTGAAAAAATCTGATATTAAAGAAGGCATTGCCAACATATATAAACAGCTGCTTTGTATATTGTTGATAAATTGTTTTACTTGATTCAAGTCATGTGCTGCATGTTTTAGAGACACATTTAAATCAGCACTAGTTCCTTACCTAAAGAACTTGCAGTCTAAGACTCAGGACAACAGGAGTGTGGCAGGAGTTAATAAAACAACGCTCAGTTCGTAGGCACTGAATGCAGTCTTGTTTTATGCTTTTACATCTTTCTTGGAGTACAGAGATGGCTGCATTTGCTCCCCAAGGGGTATAGCTGTTTTCAGTGTCCTGAATGTGAAGTCATAAGCTCTAGATGTGTGATTTCCATGCCACATTCCTTCATGGTGTAGATTTCCCAGTGTGTTGATAAAAAGAAAATTAATGTACAGTTTTTCTGGACATAGAACAGAATGTGATATTTTACATATCATAGAATCATAGAATATGCTGTGTTGGAAGAGACCCATCAGGACCACTGAGTCCAACTCCTGACCCTGCACAGGACATTCCAAGAATCATACCATGAGCTTGAGGGCGTTGTCCAAACACTTCTTGAACTCAGACAGGCTTGGTGCTGTGACCACTACCCTGGGGAGACTTCCCTGTCACTTCTATTGCCCAATCACACTTTAGGTGAAAAACTTTCTCCTGATATCCAACCTAAACCTCCCCTGACTCAGCTTCATGCCATTTCTTCAAGCCTGTCACTGGTCATGAGAGTGAAGAGTCAGTGTCTGCCCCTCCTCTTACCCTCACAAGGAAGTTGTAGACTTCAGTCTTCTCTACTCCAGGCTGAACAGACTAAATAACCTCAGCCACTCCTCCTAAGGCTTCCCCTCCAGACCTTCACCATCCTCATGGCCCTCCTTTGGATACTCTTTAATAGCTTAATATGTTCTTATGTTACAGTGCCCCAAACTGCACACAATATTCAAGGTAAGGCCGCCCCAGTGCAGAGCAGAGCAGGACAATCCCTTCCCTCGACCAGCTGGCCATGCTTTGCCTGATGCCCCCCAGGACAGGGTTGGCCCTTCTGGCTGCCAGGGCACTGCTGACTCAGATTCAACTTGCCATGAACCAGGACCCCCAGGTCCCTTTCCACAGTGCTGCTCTCCAGCCTCTGGTTCCCCAGTCTATAGACACAAGCAGGGTTGCCCAGTCCCAGGTGCAGAATCCAGCACTCACGCTTGTTAAACTTCATACAACCACGTATTTAATATAGCTTTTTTAATCTACAAACTGATTTTCATTTGAGCATTCAGAAATTTCTTTTAGCATCATATAGTGTTGCCTGCTTATTTAGTAGACTTTCCTTAAACACTGTTGAAGAATATATCTTCTGTGGCAAATTATTCTGCCTATAAAAGTAAAGTTTATTACCCCATTTTATGCAAAATATTTAGGAAGTGAAATTCTCCAGCCCATCTGTCCCATTTCTCTGCTGTTTTGATCAAATGCTTATTTCTGTCTGTTTTCTTAAGATCAAAGTGAGCTTAAATGGTTTGGGAGAAAGGGGTGGAGTTTTTGTTTGGGTTTTTTTAAGAAAGAGATGTTTAAAAATAAAACAGATTGAGAATATGTACTGCAAAACATTTGTAGATTAACAAAGTAAAAAATAAATCCCACAAAACAATGACTAAAAGTACTTTCTAGAATTCCGTGAGGACATGTAGTGCTTGTGTACTGTCACCTGACTGCATGAGGATCTATATACTGCGATCTGCATCTTTTAAAATGTTGCAAAGTAACACTCTTGATTTGGTAGGATATGTAATGATTTTTTTTTTTTGTATTAAGTCTACAATGAGAAAAAGGATGAACTTGGAAGAACTAACCTTTTCTGACTGACAGTAATAGATATCTCTTTGATGTTGTCTGTTAATTAACATGGTCTCTTTTGCTTAATTTTCCTAGTGTCTATCTGTATCTGTAGCTACCTCTTGCTCCCTAAGACATGGAATTTTAAAATAAAATATAAATATCCTACATCCCACTTTATCCTCTTTTTTCACTATGACAGTTTTTTAAATGATAGACATAATAGACTTAGTCACAGTAAAGTACATATTCTTCCTGCTTATTAAGTTCTGAATACCACCTGTTAATATACTTTTCTCCAAAAGGGGTTCCCCTTGCAAATACATAGATGTGAATTTACCGTGGGAGCAGCATGGTACTAAGAGCAAAATGGGCTGCTGTGACTGATCTGTTCTGGACTTGTGCTGTAATGGCACTCTGAGCTGCCATTCCCCTGCTGCACTTCTGCTTTCTCTACTGCTCACTGCCTAGTTTTTGTGAAGGATGAAGTTCATTAAAAATAAATGAGAAAAGTTTAGAGAAAATTTTAGACTTAAGAATCCTGTTACATAAATAGTAAATGCAATGCCATATACATGGTGGGGGGAAATGATAACGTTTGTCACACATTAAGCATTTTACAAATGGAGAGAGAGTATCTATATTAGGATATTGTTTCTCGCTCCATTTAAGCATTGTTTATATGTATAATACTTGTGTTCCACAATTACATATAAAAATCTGCTGCTGCTATAGGAGGATATTTGAGTTACAGTGCAATGGTTAAATTGCCAGCTTAGTGCCTCCTGACTAGAACTGTCACAGGCTCTTTGAGAATATAGCTTTCAGTTATTTATGTCCTTATTTTTCAAGTTGCAATCATTTGCCTAATTGTGCTGGTTTAAAAGTTAACCAGCAGGGGGAATGAACCCAACTCAAAGGAGAGATTATAAGTCAGAATAACAATTTATTAAAATAATACAGTAAGTACAATAATACAAACAAACAATTGGTCTCAACCCACAAAAACCCAAATGTGTAACCCAGTACCCTGGGGCCTGAACAAAGTGGTGTTCCTTGGGCCCTGTTTGAGTCCAAAGTAAAGGGAGAGGGGAAGAACCTGCTGGTGGGAGAGCTGCTGCAGTCTGGCCAAACTGGTGATCGCAGTCCAGTGGTGGTCTAAGTCTGGTTGAGAGCGATGAGATGCAGCCGTCCTCTGGATCCCACGAGTGGGTTCCAAAATGTTCCAAAACTCCAAGATTATATATCCTCCAGTTCAGGCAGGAATGCTTGGTACTCTCCTCAGGGCGGGGAGTTCACAAAGGGTGTGAGGACAGAAACATCCTCCTATCTCACAGGCCTCTTAACACCTAGTTTATAGCCTGAGGAGTCAGGCTCTATGGGCGGAGGGTGCGAATAGTCTATTGACAACAATAGTCTAGTTTCTGGGAAATGACATGGAAGGCTATAGAATACAGTTTTGGGTTACCCCCACCATGCTCTATGGGCAGAGGGTGCGAATAGTCTATTGACAACAATAGTCTAGTTTCTGGGAAATGACATGGAAGGCTATAGAATACAGTTTTGGGTTACACCCCCCATGATGAACTGATCTCAGCTGTCCTAACTAGGACATTATCCACCCCTTATTCTATGCCATCCATGTCATGCCCAAATTAACCCCCTTTAAAAACTATATCCCTTTAAAACTATATACATCTATCTATCTATCTATCTATCTATATATATACAATGAAACATTACAGACCATTCTCACTCAAAATTAGGTCCCCTTGTGGTACACAACGTGTCTCTCCATCTTTTTGCATTACCCACCACGTGGAACCAGGTCCCTGAGCAAAAACAATCCCTCGGATGGGTTTGCCTTTGCTTGAGGTGGGACTAATCCAAACAGTCTTCCCTAACATTCCTCTCATATGTCCCACGGGGACTTTATCTCCATCTACAGTATGCAAAAGTTCTGATTGGGCAGGGCCAGCTCGATTGATGGAACCTCGGGTGTTGACCAACCAGGTGGCCTTTGCTAAATGCAGCTCCCAGTGTTTGAGTCTCCCCACACAGTGCCTTCAGGGTGGTTTTCAGCAGTCCGTTGCACCGCTCAACTTTTCCAGCAGCTGGTGCATGGTAGGGGATATGATACACCCACTCAATGCCGTGCTCTTTGGCCCAGGTGTCTACGAGGCCATTCTTGAAATGGGTCCCATTATCAGACTCAATTCTCTCCGGGGTGCCGTGTCGCCACAGGACTTGTTTTTCAAGGCCCAGGATGGTATTCCGGGCAGTGGTATGAGGCACGGGGTATGTCTCCAACCATCCAGTGCTTCCTTCTACCATGGTCAGTACGTAGTGCTTGCCTTGGCGGGTTTTGGGGAGCGTGATGTAGTCAACTTGCCAGGCTTCCCCATACCTGTACTTTGACCACCGTCCACCATACCATAGAGGCTTCACCCGCTTGGCCTGCTTGATGGCAGCACATGTCTCACAGTCATGGATGACCTGTGAGACAATGTCCTTGGTTAAGTCCACCCCTCGGTCACGAGCCCATCTGTATGTTGCATCTCTCCCCTGGTGACCGGAGGCGTCATGGGCCCATCGAGCCAGAAATAATTCTCCTTTGTGCTGCCAATCCAGATCTACCTGAGAGACTTTAATCCTGGCAGCTCGGTCCGCCTGCTCGTTGTTACGATGCTCCTCATTAGCCCGTTTCTTGCCTACATGAGCGTCTACGTGACGGACCTTCACACTCAGCTTCTCTACCCGGCCAGCGATGTCCTGCCACATCTCCGCCGCCCAGATGGGTTTCCCTTGGCGCTGCCAGTTGGCCTTTTTCCATCGCTCCAGCCATCCCCACAGAGCATTGGCCACCATCCATGAGTCAGTGTAGAGATAGAGTCTTGGCCACTTCTCTCGTTCAGCTATATCCAAAGCCAACTGAACGGCTTTAAGCTCTGCAAACTGACTTGACCCCCCTTGTCCTTCGGTCGCTTCTGCAACTCGCCGTGTGGGACTCCATACAGCTGCCTTCCATTTTCGGTTTGTCCCTACAATGCGGCAGGAGCCATCTGTGAAGAGCACATATCGCCTTTCATCTGCTGGTAGCTTGTCATATGGTGGGGCCTCCTCAGCACGTGTCACCTTCTCCTCCTCTTCTTCAGAGGATAGTCCGAAACTCTCACCTTCGGGCCAATTGGTGATAATTTCCAGAATCCCAGGGCGATTAGGATTCCCTATCCGGGTTCGCTGCGTGATCAGAGCGATCCACTTACTCCATGTGGCATCGGTAGCATGATGTGTGGAAGGAACTCTTCCCTTGAACATCCAGCCCAGCACTGGTAGTCGGGGTGCCAGGAGGAGCTGCGCTTCGGTGCCGATTACTTCTGAGGCAGCTCGAACTCCTTCATAGGCAGCCAGGATCTCTTTCTCAGTTGGTGTATAGCTGGCTTCAGATCCTTTGTATCCCCGACTCCAGAATCCAGCGGTCGTCCTCGGGTCTCCCCAGGCACTTTCTGCCAGAGGCTCCAAGAAGGGCCATTCTCCCCGGCTGCGGTGTAGAGCACGTTCTTCACGTCCTGTCCTGTCCTTACTGGCCCAAGGGCTACCGCATGGGCAATCTCCTGTTTAATTTGTTCAAAGGCTTGTTGTTGTTCGGGGCCCCACTGGAAATCATTTTTCTTCCGTGTCACAAGATAGAGAGGGCTTACAATCTGACTATACTCGGGGATATGCATCCTCCAAAAGCCCACAGCGCCTAGGAAAGCCTGTGTTTCCTTCTTGCTGGTTGGTGGGGACATGGCTGCTATTTTGTTAATCACCTCCATTGGAATTAGACGGCGTCCATCTTGCCACTTCACTCCTAGGAACTGAATTTCCTGAGCAGGTCCCTTGACCTTACTCCGTTTAATGGCAAAACCGGCTCTTAGGAGAATCTGGATTATCTTCTCTCCTTTCTCGAAGACTTCGCTCGCTGTGTTCCCCCATACAATGATGTCATCAATGTACTGTAGGTGCTCTGGAGCCTCACCCTTTTCCAGTGCAGTCTGGATCAGTCCATGGCAAATGCTGGGACTGTTTCCACCCCTGAGGCAGTCGATTCCAGGTGTACTGCACACCTCTCCAAGTGAAAGCAAATTGTGGCCTGCACTCCGCTGCCAAAGGAATGGAGAAAAAGGCATTGGCTATGTCAATGGTGGCATACCACTTGGCTTCCTTGGACTCCAGCTCGTACTGGAGCTCCAGCATGTCCGGCACAGCAGCACTCAGGGGTGGTGTGACTTCATTGAGTCCACGGTAATCCCCCGTCAGCCTCCACTCTCCGCTGGACTTACGCACTGGCCATATAGGGCTATTAAAGGGTGAGCGAGTCTTGCTGACCACCCCCTGGGGCTCCAGTTCACGGATCATCTTTTGTATAGGGGTCACAGAGTCTCGGTCGGTGCGGTATTGCCGACGGTGCACTGTTGCTGTGGCTATCGGTACCAATTGTTCTTCAACCTTCAGCAGTCCCACAGCAGAGGGGTTCTCTGAGAGACCAGGCAAGGTGTTCAACTGTCTAATTTCCTCCGTCTCCACAGCAGCTATGCCAAAAGCCCAACGAAGTCCTTTTGGGTCTTTGAAATACCCACTCCTCAGGTAATCTATGCCAAGGATACACGGGGCCTCTGGACCAGTCACGATGGGGTGTCTGTGCCATTCCTTCCCAGTCAGGCTCACTTCAGCTTCCAGTACAGTCAGCTGTTGGGATCCCCTGTCACCCCAGAAATAGAGATGGATTCTGCCCCTACGTATCTTGATGGCATTAATGTACATTGTGCGCCAGTGTCCACTAAAGCCTTATATCTTTGTGGCTCTGATGTGCCAGGCCACCGAATCCACACAGTCCAATAGACTCGATTGTCCCTCTCCTCTACCTGGCTAGAGGCAGGGCACCCCTAGTCCTGGTCATGGTACTCATTGTGCTCTTCTTGGGGGTATGACCTGGAGGTCCCTTCAAGAGGATCAGACGTATCATCATTCCTGTACCGTCTGGAGTCTTGCCCACGAGAGACTGGAGCAACGTTTACCCTTGAAGGGTTCTTTATGGTATTTGTTCCTCTTTTCAGTTCACGTACCCGGGCTGCTAAGGAAGAGGTGGGTTTCCCATCCCACTTCCTCATATCTTCTCCATGCTCACGGAGGTAAAACCATAGATCGCTACGTGGAGTGTACCTTCTCTCCTTAGCTGGGGGACGCTGGCTCCTGATAGCAGAGACTCTTGTTCGTCCTGGCGAGATATGGAAAATCCCTTCCTTAATTTCTTCTCTTAGCTTCTGGTGTCCCTCTTCAATTTTCTCTTCTAGGCTTCGGACGTGTTCAGCCAGTTTGGTTTCCACAGATGAGACGTGGGCTCGTAATGGGGCGGTGACAGTGTCTTCATAAATCCTGAGTTTGCTAACCAATGCTCCCACCTTGTCCTCTCCCTCCCTCCATTGCAGCGTTGCTAAGTAGCGGGAATACATTTCTGGCCCGAGTCGTGCAAACTTTAACCACATTTGGGAGGTGCACTGTACGCCATCTGGACTCTTAGGGAATCTTTCATCCTCTGAAAAGATTATCTCCAGTACAGCTAACTCCCTTAAGCACCGGATACCTTGTTCCATCGTGTTCCACTGTCCTTGCTGTACGTGGAGGTCCTCTTTGCAAAGGTATCTCTCCCTCACACTGGACAACAGTCGCCGCCAGAGGCTGAGAGTTTCCTGCCTCCTTCCAATCCCCTGATCAATGACTACATCTCGAGACAGGGATCCCAGCTGTCTGGCTTCACTCCCATCTAGGATCGTATCGTTAGCTGCGGCATCCCAGATTCGGAGCAGCCAGGTCAGAATGGACTCGTTCGCCTGTCGTGTGAACTCTCTCCGGAGCTCACGTAGCTCACCCAGGGATAGGGACCGAGTGATTATTTCTGGCTCTGTCTCCTCCGGTGGATGTGAAGGTCCCGCCTCTTCGTCATCATTTGCTATGCGAACTGATTTAGTCTTTGATTTCCTTTTCTGGACAGGGGCGACTGCTATTTGTTTTGCTTGTTCTTCTGGCTCCTCGATGGTTTGTGTGGACACGGTGCTGGTTGGTTCATTTCTTTCTCCCTCTGACTCAGCTGTGGTTTGGGTGGACGTGGTGTCTGCGGATTTGGTCCTTCTCTCCTCGCCCTGACGGTGCTGTATCATGTCAAGCAGTGCCCGGTAGGCAGTGGCCAGGGCCCAGCAGGTTGCTGTGAGCTGGCCATCTCTGGAGCTGCCAGAGCATTTTTCCTTCACCAGTCTTATCATGCTAACAGGATCCTGCAGTTGTTCAGGGGTGAATTTCCAGATCATTGGAGGAGAAAACTTTTCCAAATACTGGCTGATGTCCTCCCACTTCCCGTGCCACTCAGCATTTATCTGCTCCCAGGGCAGGTGTCCAAACAACCTCCCTAAAAGGCACTTTTCTGACCCTAAACATGGTGTACACAGTACAGAGCAGACAGAGCAACACTAACAATAACATTATGCTGTCCTTAACATCAAAAGGGAACTCAATATTTTCAAAAACTGTTTTAGCAGGTCTGAAGGGGAAGAAGGAGGTGGGAGGCTGGAAACCATCCACCCCTGTTCCCCCAAAAAGCTGGGTACGATTTTTAATGAGGCCCCAGAGGTAGCAACCCAAACCAGGACAGGCAAACAGGACTGAATACACATTTACAATGAAACTCATTGCTTCTGATGTTAGAATGACATAAACATAATATACTAATAAAGCAATTTGGATCCCTCTCCCTGGTCTTAAAGAGAGCATCAAAACAGGCAAATAATACGCCATCTGAGGAAATATGAACAGGCTCAAATACAACATCCATGTGAGTGCATCAAACAACATGGTGATCAGGGAGTTTCTATATTCAAATAGACAAATGCTTCAAATGAAATTGTGATTCTGACTTCTCTCTCTCTGCCCGACGTTTGGGCGCCAAAATGTGCTGGTTTAAAAGTTAACCAGCAGGGGGAATGAACCCACCTCAAAGGAGAGATTATAAGTCAGAATAACAATTTATTAAAATAATACAGTAAGTACAATAATACAAACAAACAATTGGTCTCAACCCACAAAAACCCAAAGGTGTAACCCAGTACCCTGGGGCCTGAACAAAGTGGTGTTCCTTGGGCCCTGTTTGAGTCCAAAGTAAAGGGAGAGGGGAAGAACCTGCTGGTGGAAGAGCTGCTGCAGTCTGGCCAGAACTGGTGATCGCAGTCCAGTGGTGGTCTAAGTCTGGTTGAGAGCGATGAGATGCAGCCGTCCTCTGGATCCCACGAGTGGGTTGCAAAATGTTCCAAAACTCCAAGATTATATATCCTCCAGTTCAGGCAGGAATGCTTGGTACTCTCCTCAGGGCGGGGGGTTCACAAAGGGGGTGAGGACAGAAACATCCTTCTATCT
>NW_021937696.1:0-20903 GCF_001715985.3 Manacus vitellinus
TTGGGCAGGGCCCGGTGCTGCTGCTGGGGCAGGGGATGAGGCCTTGCTGCCTGCCAGCTGCCTGGACCCCTGTCCTTGCTGCGCCACATCCCCGAGGCTCCATCCCCGCTCCCCCAGCGCCAGCTCCCTCCTTCCCAGCCCCAGCCAAGCCCTTCTCTGTGTCCTCCTGCAGGCCACGGCTTTCACAATATTCCTTTTGGTGCTTGTGCAAAGCATCATCCAGTCCCTGCAGGCGGTCGGGGAGGGGCTGCACAAGACTCAGTGAGCTTGGAGGTCTCTTCCAAGTTGAAGGACTCTTGGATTCTGTGATCGTGTGCTGGATTCAGCTGGGTCCGTGTTAGCAGCATTAGTTTGCTCCCAAAGTTTCCTCGCTGTCAGCTCTTGTGGCCTAAGGCTTGAGCTCCTTTAGCTCCTTGTGCTGAGCTGCTGATGGGAAACGAGAGGCCTCTGCGAGCGGATTCCTGGTGTTCCCTGTAGAACAGTGAGGGGGAAGGTGGTGTCAAGTGGGAAGAGGATACTGTTTGTGTGTGGCCTCCTATGTGGCCTTGGCACCTTTGAGGGGCTTGAAAGAGAAAAGAGCTTTGTTAAAGTGAGAAGGGAAATAGTGTGTTGGCTGTGGGAATGGGAAGGGAAGAGGAACAGGGAATGGGAAGGGAAAGAGGAATGGAAAGGCATCTGCTGATGCTGTCATTTGTTTGTTATGTCTGCGTGTAGCAGGGAGATTGCCAAAACTGAAACCAGTACACAGTTGAAAGCTGAACAAAACAACATTTATTCCAAAGAGAGTAGCAAACAAAATGAGAAACCGACAGGCAGAAAAGAGAAAGGAAACAAGCCCCCAAGACAACCCCCCATTGACTCAAGTGTTACTTACCAGGTTGTCTTACCGACCCCAGAATGTTTAGAATTCCCCATAGCAGAAGCTGCATCCTCATTATCCTCATGAGCCAATTTTCATTAATGTGAGGAAAGCTGGGAGACTGTAGAAACATCAGTTGAACTTCAAAGTCTCCTGGTTTCTGTCTCTCCTCAGACTTAGAATCAGGGTTCTCTGTGGTTTCCCAAGCCTCAATGCCAGGGTAAGACACTGGTTTATGAAGTTGCCTGACCAAACCAGGAGCCTGTTTTTTTAGCAACAGTTTTCTCTCTGCACTCTGGTGCAACAAGACTTTGAAGGTGGTCAACCTCAGTTTGAAGCAGCTCAACTTTAGCAACAAGTTTATCTGATTTTTCTCCTGTTTCCCTTTCAAAGGCTAACGATGACTTCAACAGCACATTTTCTGTTTTCAAAACAGTAGACTCAACATCAGAAATCCATTCAGAAACAGGTGAATTTTTAGCTTCTTATTGTGTACAAGACAAACAGGCTTATAACACTACACGAATTGTACCTTTACCATTTCCTTCCTTACGTTTCTGCTTAGCCTGACATTGTTCCATGCATAGCACAATTTTCTCCTTAACTTTCTGAAACCTTTGAACCATGTCTTTCCCAGCCTGGGAAGGCAGAGATTTGTATTTTTGCAGCAGATTATCCTTGACAACCTGCTTCACTGCAGCAATTTAATGCCACCCAAAAGGAGGGAGTTTAGATTTTTGCCTGTCAGTGCCCCCCGGAAAGTCGAGACCCTTGTGTCCAACCAGTCCATGGCATCTTGTAATGAGATCCTTCACATAAAGACTCACAAGATCAGAGGGTGATTTGAGTGCCCTTGTCAGGGGGATCTCAGTCAACAACATGAAGACCCCTCAGCAGACCCTGCTGAAGTGTTTCCCGCCGCTGGCAACTGAAAGAACTCACTCCAACAGTTCAGGGAATAACACTCTATTAATACAAATTGTGACAGGTTAATAAGGTTTGTCATCGGTGGTGATAAGGTCTGACTGCAAAAATATGGTTTAAAGCAATCTTCTGACATCTATGAAGCAAACACAAGCTCTGGTCCTAAAAGCAATAGTTAACATGCCTTGCCAGTGCCCTTGGCCATCTCCAGCACAACTTGTCCTGTGCTGTCCCACAGCTACTTCTGTTTCCCTGCAGGCTGCAGACACCCATCCGGCTTCCCCCTCGGCTCTCACCCCTGCCATTTGCAACCCTTCCCTGACCGCTGCCCACCCTCACACCCTGTTTCTTCAAATACACAAATGGAGTGATCTCCTCCTCCTTCTGGATGCTTCTTCTCCCACAGCAATGCCCTTGCAGGGACATTTCTTTCTCCTCGTCCCCTCTCTCCACCTTTCCAACTGCAGTGTGGGGCACTGTCTCTGTCTCGGGCAGTTTCCTTCCTCCTAGGAAAGCTCCAGCAGGTGGGACACAGCCTTTCCAGCAGCATGGCAACCCCTCAACCTTCCTGGGGCCTTTTCCCTGCCCTGACAGCAGCAGCTTCCGTGTGCTGTCCCCAGGCTGCTCCTTTCAGCTGCTGGCACAGACAGGGCCCAGCTGTGCCAGCTGCTGTCCCATCCTGCGCTCAGCATGAGGGATGGGGCAGCCCAAAGAGAAACCCTGTTGCTGGAGTGAGCCCAGGCCCTCAGGCAGAGGGGATCTGCCAGTCCCTGTGACAACCTGTTGGTCACAGTTTTGTGCTGGGCTGTCAGAGACCCTGCTCTGCCCCTCTCTGAGATGCCTGAGGGACAGACATGGGGAGCTGTGTTCACAGAAGCACATCCCAGGGCTGCATTCAGGTGGTTTCCAAGGGGATGTGACTCTCAAAGTGAAGTGATCTCAAGACACTGTCCTTCCTGGCCTCTCTAGAAGTAGCTGATGGCGTTTGTGCTCACTCTGATTCCTCTCTCCACACACACACACACACACACACACACACACAGTGTGAATGCTTAACTCTCTTCTTTACAGTGCAAATATGCTCATTTGATGTTTCTCCATGGGGGACAAACAATCCTTATGAGGTGGAGAGATAGACCAGTGCTGGGAACAGTGATTGCAAGGGACTGGTCTGTGATGAGTGCACTGGGGCCCCTTGAGCAGGGGGCCCAGAAAATAGGGTCATAGACCAGACTATTTTAGTCACTGTTGGTCCTTCAAGAGTATTCATGGAGGCCTGACTGTGGAAGGGACAGGGCTCTGTGCCCCCATCCTGTACAGTCACCAACTTCAGCTCTTCAGTGGTGCTTTATGCAGCAGGAAACTTCCTGGAGGTTGTTCTTGGCAGCAACTTTGAAAGAACACTTGAACCTTCAGGCACTGCCCTGAGGAGATCCCCTTTCCTTTTGGAGCTCGGTTCTGTCCCAGCAGTGCCCATGGCCTGTCCCTGCCTGCATTGTAGGAGTGACACACAGCAGAACTGGGACCAAGCTGGCAGAGCACTCAGGCTTTACACCAGCAATCAGAGGTGGATCGGATCAGAGGGTGGAAGTTAAAGAGAGCAACTCTGGAAGACCAAGTACTGGCGTTTCCTGGAAGATCTACCATGCCAGAGTCTTTTCCTATCCATCCCTGCACACAGAACTGTCCCTGAAATTCAAAGAAAGGTCTTGGGTAAAGGATCTCAGGAAAAAAAAAAAGACCAAATGGCCCTTTGTATTTTTAAACACAGAGACTGATTCAAAGAAATCCTTAAACAATATGTAAAGCACACTTTTATTACGGCTGGGGGATACAGGGGGTTTCGCCCGCCCGTGCATTCTGCTGAGAAAAGAAACACAACAGATTTTTATACATTTGGAAGAAGTGCGCTTCTGCCGGATTCTGTCCCTGGGATGGGGCAACCCCGGATGTATGGACAGACTGGGAATGACATGCTGCATAGCAGCGCTGGAAAATGGCCTCTGGGATCCTGGTGGATGGCCAGCTGGCCAAGAGTCAGTGGTGCCCTGACAGGGGCTCACTGCTCGGTCACACAAGGGTTTTCAGACACACGAGTTCTTCCCTTGCACACAGACACAGACAGTTCATGGCAGCAGGGGCAGTATCTCCTGGGGCTCCTGCTGCCACGCCCAGAGCCTGGATGCACCTCAACCCTGTGGGGTGCCACCTGCTCTGCCACTATCTGAGATGTCAGACACACCAGAAAAAAGCAAACAACAGCCCTTATCCAAAGGAAAGAAAGACTGGAAGGTTTGGCTTTGTGGTTCAGTTTTTGGGCGAGGCTGAGAACACCCAGAGCACCAAGAGCTTTCTGTGTGGGTACCTTGTTGTAGACGATGGGATAAAGACACTTTTAGACCACAAAATTGATCAATAACTTATCCAACTTTATTGCTGCGTGCTTTGTGCTTATAAAGGTTACAAATTAGCTTCATACATATTACAAAAGCTAAGCTCATCATTGGCTTCTAATTACCTAAGTTATATTTGCGCAAATGCTGATTCTTTAACCTTCTTATGGTTACTTGTTTGCTATTTGCTCAGCTTTCCCATCCGCTATATTCTTTTCTTCTGTCACGTACCCAGTTTCTCAAACACTGTGACCTTCTAATAGTTTTCTCTTACCGTGGGACCAGAGCTATAGCATCTCTCTCATGTCCCCTTTCTATCAACCATGTTTCTGCAATACTTTCCACACTTCCCCCGTTTTCTTTAGACATTGTTAAAAATACATCATTCATTGCCTTCGTTAGCATGTTCTGTATACACTTAAAAACACAAGGAACGATGCATAAAGCAGCCAACAATATCAGCAAAAGTGAAATAGCTTGTTTAGTGATCTCAGCGAGCCATGGTCCTAAGCCTAAGGTTTTCTACTGATTTACAGTATTTATCAAATTCAGTGTCTCGTTTGTTCCAAATATTTTTTCTTTTCAACTGTGTTATTTGTCTCATAGTGGGTGTAAACACAGTCAATTTTCCCAAGTAACATGGTATCTAGGAATGCCAGACCACACTCTAATACCACAAATTAGGAAATAACCAGGTGGTAAGTATTTTGGCTTTGTCACATTGACACATTTTTGACATAGCCTTGGCACCAGGTTGTATTATCGTATGGAGGGTTCTGTGCTGTTATGTTCGTAGTGGATACATTCCCAATCGTTTGTTGCCATTGTAGAAAAGTCTTTTCCTTATTCATATTGAGTCTAAAGCAAGAGTCATTTCCATACACAGCTCCAAATAATTGTAACTCACTAGGGCTATCTGCCACGGTCCTGTTTAGATTAGCTACTAACAAAAGAGACGTCATACCTTTGGTGCCGTTTGTGCATTCTTTTGTTACATTGCAGGCTAATTCCACCTTGGTTTTGTTATGATTAGAGTTAGCCCATCCTGCAAAATCACTTGTATCAAGGTAAGGAATGCCAATAAGACACGTTTGAAAAGGATCTGACGCTGAGGCTAAACTTAGACAGAAGTCCAATTGACCTGTTTGGTTGGCAAACATTACCCAAATGTTTTCTCTGGGCCCAACAGGGATACTAGGATGTCCTTGTGTTATCAGAATTATCTTCAAAATCCAAAACCATAAAGAAATCATCATTTTCTTTTAAATTTCTGATCATGTACCTCTACACAAATTTAGATATTGTTGTGGACACTGTGATTATATTTCCTGACACAAAGGTCTAAATATTTCTGTGGATTCCCTTGAAAGGGTTCGTCAGGTATTATAACTGTTAAGGGTGTTCTTTTTTGACAACGGGCAGCTATTATCTTAATGCCTCTTATGATACCTATGCGCTTGATAACATACTTTGTGTCCCAGCGTAAATATGCTAAGGCTTTTTGCTCACAGCTTTCAAATAGTTGCAAAGCTGCGGCTAGTGGCAAACCAGTGGTTTGCTGGAATTCGTGCTGCCACGTTTCTAATAATATTATAAATGCACAAAGTTTACACCAGATACTTGTATCTAGTCTAGAAATAACTAAAACCTCACCACTCATGGTGGGAATTTGAAGAATTCATATACCATTCAGAATAAGGAGTCACTATGGTTCAACAGAATCATGTTACACATCTCTAAAATCCTGACACCGGTAGAAAATATTTTTAAGTTTACACAGTCACACATTCATGTAGCTTTTCTCTTTCACACAACATTCAGGTGGCCACCTCAGTCACTCTTCACTCACACACACAATTTTAAGTAGCCATTGGCTGTGCACTTCTTATCAGTTTCATAATTCAAAGGAAATTTATGGCATAGCTGCCATCAGCAATCTGCAAATCCTGCATAACTCTCCATGTAAAAGACAAATACAGCAAGAAAGAACAGAATATTATCTTGGAAATCTTCAACCCTTCTCATAGAGCAACGATATTTTATCATAAAGGCAATAAAACTACTTTTGCAGGGGGCGGCACGGCGGCGTAAGCACACAGCGCCGTGAACACAGCCACAAACGCGCAGCGCAGTCCCGCAGCACGACTCAGATGAAAAGCTGGAAATGTCTTAAGGTGGAACTCAGTCATAGTGTTCGTAAAGTTCATCTCTGGTCCATCAGCAGTACTTTCACACTGCAGCTGTCGTCTCCGATTGTCCTGGATATGCACTGCCGAGACGCTGGCACCGCGTTCATGCTGGTGGGGCCGCTCGGTTGTCCCCGGCCCCGATCCGTGATTTCTTGTCCCGCTCCGCCTCCCTTCAATTCCGCTCGACTCCCTTTTTACACAAAATCTCCGTATGATGGTATCTAGTAGCATTCTAATGTCCTCAGACTGTGCTTTAATGTTTTTTACTGTTCCAGATAACAATCGCCAAGTTGTAAGGAGGGAAGCAGCAACTTTTTCTCCCTTAGAGGCAGCAGTAAAGAGCTTATCACTAAGTTCTTTCCAAGTAGAGATAGTAAAGGCAGTTACAGTGTTCGCTTCATATCCCTGGCCCTTACATGAAAGCAGCATCTGCCACAAAGCCAGTTCGTCTGATTTCTCTCCCTTTTTTAAGCAGGATAGACTTCCATATAGATGCAACATTAGATCCCTTTTGTTCTCAGTGGCTCTCAGTTGCTTTCTGTTTTGCTAATCACAATGTCCTGTATAATCAGCATCAATAAGTCCAGGCAATACAAATAAGCCAGCAAGACCAGCTGATGATCTTCCTATCAGTAGTGCACCAAACACTTGTTTATTTGTTATTAAAGGTCCATAAATCCCGGTGGGAATCTTCTGAGGTTGGGTGGATAGCAAGGTAACTTCTACTGCTGTTGCCAAGTCCAATCCGAGGCTGCCGGCTGTGGCAGGTTGTAATCCGAGAGTATTGGTTGAGGTGGGTTGTGATCCGCAACTGTCGACTGGGGTAGATTGCAGCTGCTTTCCTGTCCGTGGAATGGATTGTTCAGTGAAAAACTGTTGGTTGGAGTTATCTGGTAACATTTTAATCGAGCTTTTCCTTCTGCAAAATTATGTGCCTTTACTTGAAGGGGTGCAAGAGCTGCTAAAACCTGAGCTTGGGAACTTTGAACCTGCTCCTTAAGTCCCTTAGCTAAATCTTGAATAGCAGTAACTAAAAATGCATTCTCTCCTGTAGGTATTTGCAATACCTTTTCTAATAACTCCTCAATGGTCCAGTAAGGACCCATTGTACTTATTATTTGCTTAATTGTTGAAGTAGCATTTTGCAACACACATTGTTTTAACATAGTTCCTTTCATATAATCTGGTACTCCTGCTCGAGTGATAGCAGCTGTTAACTTGTCAACATATTCTCCAAATGATTCATCCTTTCCTTGTTTTAAGCCCATATACAAAGGTACTCCTCCTGGCTCTTTAACTCTTTCTAAAGCCCTTCTAACAGGATCCATTGCCTCTCTAATTTTATCTGGGCCAAGATGAACTTGTGCCTCAGGGCGTGTATATGGCCCTATGCCCATTAATTCTTCTATAGTGACACCATGCAAAGGATCTCCGGGCAGCCGTTGTTCTGCTACACTTTCATGAACTAATGCTTGCCAATGTGCATTAAATAACAATTGTTGATGTTCAGTCAATATCATACGAGTTATAGATCGGAGATCAGATGGCAGTAAAAGATGTGTATACCAAAAATAATCGAACATTTGTTTAGTTGGTTCAGCATGTAATCCAAATTCACTGACTGTACTTCGCAATTGTGCCAAGAATTTCCAATCTAATGCAGTAATAACAGCGTTCATTCCTCCCTGCCCATCCAGATTATAAGTAACGGGAAAAGCATACGAATCCACAGCCTGCAGTCCATGAGAATCACCCTGCTCCATACAGTGCTTAGCAAATGCAGCCCAAGTTTCTCTCCGCTCTTTTACCACGGCCTCCGCCAGGTCACTGAATGCCCCAGGGACAGGTTCTTTGGTCGAGTGAGCAGGAGGAGGAGGTTTGAACCGAGGGTCAGTCTGACTGCTAGGCACATCGACCAGGGGAGGTGGTGCAGTAGGAGCTGCAGATGTCTCTGATTCTAGCAACCCGTCTATATTTATTTTAGAAAGATCAGAGGGCACAGCGGGGAGGTGAACTGTCTGCATAGCAGGGGGAGAAGGCTTATAAGAAAACCAATCAGCATTCTTATACTCTTTATTCTGCTGTCTCACATTTAGTGCTTGCTCTGCTGCTCTGCGTTCAGCCTCATGTTGCAACCACCCTCCAAAGCTTTCCTAGCTTTTTTGCAACTTTATCATCATCTAAAACAGCCTCCCATATTTTATCACCAAATTTACGCCACTCCTCTAAGGAATGCACAGTATGAGGATTAACAAAACACCCTTTTTCATTACCATAATCAAGTAACCCAGGAAGTTCTTTTTTTAAATCTAAATCTTTAACCCCCTTTTTTCTGTAAAAATTCAGAAAATAAACTATATGCTGCTTGCCTATCCATACCTACGTCAGCGCTGTTGCAGCCCTTTCAAGGTCCGGCAGCACGTATGGCAGAGCTTGACTATACAACGCTCCGGGTCCGAAGTTGCACCTTTATGCCAACTTTTTCCACAGTTGCACCTTTATGCCAACTGTTTTCGACCAACCTCGCTGCTAAGGCTCCGACACCTTGCCATCTCAACTGTGATTCCCCCGTTTCTTTAAATCCAGTCGAGAAGTCTTCTTTAAGCCAAGAAGCCTTCTTTTAGTAGAGTCAGAGTCGGGGTCACCATTTGTTGTAGACGATGGGATAAAGACACTTTTAGACCACAAAATTGATCAATAACTTATCCAACTTTATTGCTGCGTGCTTTGTGCTTATAAAGGTTACAAATTAGCTTCATACATATTACAAAAGCTAAGCTCATCATTGGCTTCTAATTACCTAAGTTATATTTGCGCAAATGCTGATTCTTTAACCTTCTTATGGTTACTTGTTTGCTATTTGCTCAGCTTTCCCATCCGCTATATTCTTTTCTTCTGTCACGTACCCAGTTTCTCAAACACTGTGACCTTCTAATAGTTTTCTCTTACCGTGGGACCAGAGCTATAGCATCTCTCTCATGTCCCCTTTCTATCAACCATGTTTCTGCAATACTTTCCACAGTACCTTTGTTCTGGGAGGAACAATTGAACAGCCTGACCCAACAACTTCCTCCCAGAACAAAGGTGCCAGCACAGAAAGCTTTTGCTGCTCATGAAGTTTCCAGGCTGACAAACCAACTGCACCACAAAGCCAAAGCTTCCAGGTTTTCTTTCCTGGGGATAAGGGCTGTTGTTTCCTCTTTTCTAACTTGCATCCTAACTGCCAGCCCAAGTCTCAAAATTGCATACAAAGACTCCTCCCACACCAAAGGTGCCAACACAGAAAGCTCTTGCTGCTCATGGATTGCCCAGCCTAACCCACCAACTGCAGCATAAAGCCAAAGTTTGTAGGCTTTCTTTCCTGGCGATAAGGGCTGCTGTTTCCTGTTTTCAACCATGCCTTCCAACTGCCAGCCCAAATCCCAAAATTGCATACAAACAAAGATTCCTCCCACACCAAAGGTGCCAACACAGAAAACTCTTGCTGCGCATGGAGTCCCCAGACTGACAAACCAACTGCACCATGCAGTCAAAGCTTCCAGGCTTTCCTTCCAGGGAATAAATGCTGTTGTTTCGTCTTTTCAGCCCTGCCTCACAACTGCCAACCCTACTCCTAAAATTGTTACAAACAAAGATTCCTCCCAGAACAAAGGTGCCAGCATAGAAAGCTCTTGCTACTCCTGGACTGCCCAGCCTGGCCCACCAATTGGACCACAAAACCAATGATTGCAGGCTTTCTTTCCTGGGGAAAAGGGCTGTTGTTTCCTGTTTTCAACCATGCCTCCTAACTGCCAGCCCGACTCCAAAAACAGAGATTCCTTCCAGAACAAAGGTGCCAGCACAGAAAGCTCTTGCTGCTCGTGTAGTGCACAAGCTGGCCCACCAATTGGACCACAAACCCAAAGCTTCCAGTCTTTCTTTCCTGGCGATAAGGGCTGTTGTTTCCTGTTTTCAGTCCTGCCTACCAACTGACACATCCACTCCAAAAACTGCATACAAAAAAAGATTCCTCCAACATCAAAGGTGCCAGCATGGAAAGCTCCAGCTGCCCATGGAGTCTCCAGGCTGATGAAAAAACTGAACCACCAAGCCAAAGTTTCAAGGCTTTCATTCCTGGCGACAAGGGCTGTTGTTTCCGCTTTTCATCCCTACCTCCCAACTGCCAGCCTGATTCCCAAAATTGCATACAAACAAAGATTCCTCCAAGAACAAAGATGTCAGCACAGAAAGGGGCAGGTTCAGTTTGCCTTTGGAGAGAACGCACACACCTGCCCTCCCACCCGCAACTGGGAACTCTCCTGCTGGGAGAGTTGGGAGCTGAGCAGTCCCTCCTCACAGATCCCAAAGTGGCACCTGAGTGGTACTGCATAACTATCCGGAGTAGCTAAAAAACAACATCTGTACATTCTTTTCTCGTGCCGTACAAATTTCAACAGAAAAGACACAAATCCTGAAGTAATTTGAGCAGTGTTCTGTCTTTCCTTTCCTTGTAATTTCCTAGGAAACTGCATTGCCACAGGCACCTCCACTGGATCGATTCCTTAAGGACTGCTCCTGTGGAAGGACTCCTGCAGCAGAAGTTCCCGGGGAACTGTCTGCCACAGGAGGAAGCCCATGCTGGAGCAGGGAAAGGACTCTTGACCCTGAGCGGTGGCAGAAACAGTGTGCAATGAAGTGTCCATAAAAGCCATTCCCCTTTCCCAAGGTTATTTAGCCATAATTTATTTATTCTTTAGGATGGTGCGAAACAAGGAGTTCTTGCACCAACCCTTTTCACAATCTTTTTCAGCAGGATACTCCAAAGGGCCACGGCAGACCTCGACGAAGAAGGTGGGATCTACATCCCATATCGTACCCATGGAAGCCTTTTCAACCTAAGGCGACTGAAGGCCCACACTAAGACCTTAAACCATCTTGTCCGGGAGCTGCTTTACGCTGACGCCGACGCCCTCGTGGTTCACACAGTGGCAGCTCTGCAGCGTTTAACATCCTGCTTTACTGAGACTGCTGAGATTTTTTGGGCTGGGCATCAGCTTCAAGAAGACACAAGTTCTCTATCAGACCGAGGAGGGGGCCTTTGCCAACGTGGACGATGACTGGAAATACGACACCCATCCAGACCTATCCCAATGCGCAGATGTTACCGCGTGGGAAGAAGACGTGACACCCCAAGAGCTCTACCCATGAGAAGAAGAAGTGAGAGTCCAACAACCTTCCCAACGGGGAGCCAGAAGACACCAAGAGCTCTACGAATTTGAAGAAGATGGGAGGGTCCGAGAAGTTTCCCAGTGGGGGGATGGGAGACACCCAGAGCTGTAGCAACGGGAAGAAACCGTGAGACGCCAGGAGCTGTACGAATGGGAAGAAGATGGTGTGAGATACCAGGAGCTGACCCGATGGGAAGAACATGCGACAGTGCAAGAGGTGTCCCAAAGGGAAGAAGAAGAGACATATCAAGAGCTGTCCCAATGGGGAGATGTGGCAGTCCCAGAGCTGTCCCAGTGGGAAGGTGAGAGATACCATGACCTGCCTCAGTGGGAAGAAGATGTGCAAGGGCATGGACCGTACCAATGGAAAGACAAGAGAGACCCAGAGGTCTCCCAAGTGGGAGACAAGGCAGACAAGGAGCAACCTCAGGAAGAAGACTCCAGTGCCCAAGAGCTGCCCCAAAGGGAAGACAGGAGTGAGAAAAAGCTGTCCCAGTGGGGAGATGATGTCGGTTACAGCACCTGGGACAAACCCTGGCGCCCGCTGAACGCTGGGGACCCCCAGATTGTTCCCCAGGAGGGACCCGGCTCTGCCAGCAGCGTGGGCACAGAGGTGGCAGCAGAGACAGTCCGTGACCTGCCCAGTCCAGCTCCTGCCCCGGTGAGTGCCACTGACACCGAGCCAGCAGGTGCTGCCCCCAGGGGCCTCTGCCTCTGTTGAGGAAGAGGCAGAAGGTTCTCCAGCCTTCAGAGAGCAGTTGCCATCGACAGGGACACAGAGCCCGGTCCCTGCCCCACACAGCCCCTCAGAGAGTAGCGAGGCCCTGCTGGACACAAAGCAATACATCACATGTGGGATCGTGAAGAAGGCTGAGCTTTTGATCCAGGCATCCAGCCAGGAGTCAGAGGAACAGAGAAACCTGGAACAAAGCATGGATGCAGACACGGTAAAAACCGTTCCAGCAGAAAGGACAGAGAGCCCAGTCCCTGCCCCGCAGAGCCCCTGCTCCCCCAGTAGCCCCTCACCTTCCCAACTGAAAGCCCAGGTCCTCAGCGAGCAGGAGGATGGAGCAGGAGGGGACTCCGTCCTGGCAGTGCAAGACACTGACGAGGGGCCCTTCCCAGGGGAGGGCATAGGCTGGAAATACTACGCTGACCAAGACATTTCCCAGTGGGAAGATGAGGGAGACCAAGAGTTGTCCCAAGAAACATTAACACATACCAAGAAGTGTCCCAGGGGGAAGACTGCATTGAGCAGGAGCTGTCCCCTGGAGAAGTCAAGAGCTACCAGGAATTGTCTGACTGGGAAGAATACAGCGAGGAAGAGGAGCCCCAAGGAGAAGTGAAGAGCTACCAAGAAGTGTCCGACTGGGAAGAAAACATTGAGCAGGAGCAGTGCCAAGGAGAAGAGAGTAGAGGCCAAGAAGTGTCTGACTGGGAAGAATACGGCGAGGAAGAGCTGTCCCATGGAGGAGTGAAGAGCTACCAAGAAGTGTCCGACTGGGAGCACTCCAGCGAGGAAGAGCAGTGCCAAGAAGTCAAGAGGCACAAAGAACTGTCCAACTGGGAGGACTCCCAACGAGGAAGAGCAATGCCACGGAAAAGGCAGTAGCTCCCCGGAAGCGACCGACTTGGAAGAATGCAGCATGAAAGGGCAGCCCCCAAGAAAATTCAGTAACTACCAAGAACACCTGCCCCGTGCCCACAAGTGCCGCTCTGCACCTCACCTCTCCAGCTGGAAACCCTGTCCCCCGGAGGCACTGAAGCTTCTCCTGCCTTCGACGAGCCAGGTCCCTGCCCCACGCAGCCCCTGCTGCCCCTCCAGCCCCTCGCCTCCCCAGCTGGAGGTTCAGGCTCTCAGCAGGCAGCTGCTGTCCCCACCAAACGTCTCCCCCGCTTCAGGCGGGCGCTCGGGGCTCTACTCAGGCTGTTCCGCTCCTGCATGGCGGTACAGCCCCAGGATTAGGCCCCGCTCCAGCGCCAGGCGGGCCCGGACACCTCTTCGCTGCTTCCAACACAGACACTGACACCACCACCCACCTGAGACATTGATTCCAATGCCTGACTACTCCTGCAGGGAATGAGCAAAGACAGGACCTCTTGCTCCCAGAAACCCCCTGCAGGAGGACAACACACTCGATTCTTGCCAAAAAAACAAAAGATGGCTGAAGTCAATTACATAATTTTAGTAATTAATTAGGCTAGTTAAGTTTTTAATTTGATTAATAATTATCATAATATCTAACTATAACATTTAGATAGATTATTTCAGATTTACTATGAAGATAGAGTCACATAGGATAGGTAAAATTATATTTCCATATTATAAAAATTATCATGTTTATAGGGCAGAGAGAGTGAGCTTCCATTTAGATCATAAGAATCAGAGAAAGTAAGACATAGGAGTAGGAAGATTTACTGTACTTTCCATTTCAGAATCCGTTATCTCTTGCTATCGCTTTACCTCACATTTATTGTTAAATAAAGTCCATACTAAATAAAATCTGCCTGTTGTCAGCAAACGGTCTCCTTTACACCTTAGTTCGGGCTGAGGCATCTCTCCCTAATGAGATCAGAACACATGAGCAGAGACACCTTCCACCACACCAGCTGGCTTCAACCCCATCCAACTTGGCCTTGGACACTTCCCACGATGGGGCAGCCACAGTTTCTCTGGGCAACCTGGACCAGGGCCTCACCTCCCTCACGGCGGGCGGGTGTCCATCGGCAGCGCCGTTCTGGCAGCTGGCACCAAGCCCCGGCACAGGGCACTGTGCGTGTGGCGCCGGAGAGGCGACGGGAGACACGGGGAGGGGACTCGTCGACCTCACCATCAGCCCTGGCCCTCAGCACACTCTCCCTCAGCCACTGCTGTCCATGCCCTCGCCCTCAGCCAGTGCCCTCAGCGCCCTGGCCCTCAGCCACTGCTCTCCATGCCCTCGCCCTCAGCCAGTGCCCTCAGTGCCCTGGCCCTCAGCCATCGCCCCTCAGCCCTCAGCCATTGCCCTCACCCCCCAACTCCCTTTCAAATCCAGACCGGGGCTCGCCCCGGCCTCACACAGGGAGCTGCCGCGCTCCAGCTGTCGCTCAGCACTGGGTGGGGATCTTGTGCTCGCCCCAGGGCTGGGGCTTTGCAGCCTGGCCGTGCTTGGCATCACTCCTGCAATTTTACCCCAAGGGCATTTTTGAAAATGCTCAGCCGGCCGCTTCCCTTGCTCTGGGCCTAATGCTGCTGTTTCAGTCCCTTTTTAGAACCTGCCTGTGAAGAGAAGCCCCCCAGGAGAGCAGAGCCCGCTGCAGGAGCCAACAGCCTCACCCTAACCAAGGGATGACACAGCACTAAGTGTTGCAAAGATTGCAGCTGTTTCCAGGGCACAAAGCAAGCTGAAACTGCTCCACTTGGCATTTGCTTGCCCATCTCGCTCTAAAATAACATCCCAAGATGTCAGTGTTCAAGACAATGGCTTAGATTGAGGTGGACTGTGCTGGGGAGCCTTTTAAACCCAGCCTCCTGCCTGACCTCACTGCTGCTGGAGTTGCATGGAGAGTGCTTGGAGTCTTTCAGTTGGATTCATATGTTTCCTAGAACGTTCCCGTTTCTTGGTTTGCTGTTCAGTGGAGATAAGGATGTTCTTCCAAGTGATAGCTCTCCTCCAATCTTTTCTTCGGCTCCAGAAATGGAGCAGCTTCATCAGGCACTTAGGTGAGAAGAGAGAGTTCCGGAAAAGCAGCCCTCGGAATGGAAACCGTCAGTCAAGAGGCAATGTTTAATGTTCTTCTTGGTGCAGAAACTGAAGATCAAGCTTTAGAAGAAGGATAGAGAAAGAACCTCTCAAAGACAACAAACTGTCCTGTAGGTACCCAGAGGTGGGTTGTTTTGGGTTCTTTTGTTTGTTTGGTTGGTTGGTTGGTTTTTACCTCAGGCCTTACAGTCAACAAGACAGGATGAAACGCAAGAATCATTTTGGCATGGAAATACTTGTCTTCATAAACTTGCTCATTGGAAAACTTGGTATCTGTTGATTTCTCCTTGTGATAGCTCTGGGTCTTTCTCATCCTCCCCCCTGCACAGCTCTGGGATTCTCCCCTCTTCCCACTGGGCAACTTCTTGGACTCTCCCATCTGCCTCCCATTGGTGCAGCTCTTGACTCTCATTTTCTCCCCTCAGGTTGAGCTCTCGCACTCGCCCACGTTCTTCCCATGGCTGCAGCTCTGGGCCGCTCACGTTTCCCCAGTGGAACACTTCGATGTTTTTCTTTGGAATGATTTTTGGATGGTCCAAAGAGCTGTGAAAACAGCTAAAAAGGACTTGTTTGCCCACGTCAAAACTGTGCTTGCTTCCTAACAAAGATGACTCCCTGGCAATAGTCAGGCTCAGAGCGTGTCTGTGCAGGTTTGGCCGGACAGGCTCCACAGTCCTGGGGCAAATGTGTTTGGATGCCAGTTCTTTGTGAGCCGGGTTCAAGGGGCAGGTTCAGTTTGCCTTTGGAGAGAACGCACACACCTGCCCTCCCACCCGCAACTGGGAACTCTCCTGCTGGGAGAGTTGGGAGCTGAGCAGTCCCCCCTCACAGATCCCTGAGTGGTACTGCATAACTATCCGGAGTAGCTAAAAAACGACATCTGTACATTCTTTTCTCATGCCTTACAAATTTCAACAGAAAAGACACAAATCCTGAAGTAATTTGAGCAGTGTTCTGTCTTTCCTTTCTTTGTAATTTCCTAGGAAACTGCATTGCCACAGGCACCTCCACTGGATCGATTCCTTAAGGACTGCTCCTGTGGAAGGACTCCTGCAGCAGAAGTTCCCGGGGAACTGTCTGCCACAGGAGGAAGCCCATGTTGGAGCAGGGAAAGGACTCTTGGCCCTGAGCGGTGGCAGAAACAGTGTGCAATGAAGTGCCCATAAAAACCATTCCCCTTTCCCAAGGTTATTTAGCCATAATTTATTTATTGTTTAGGATGGTGCGAAACAAGGCTGCGTTCTTGCACCAACCCTATTCACAATCTTTTTCAGCAGGATACTCCAAAGGGCCACGGCAGACCTCGACGAAGAAGGTGGAATCTACATCCCATATCGTACCCATGGAAACCTTTTCAACCTAAGGTGACTGAAGGCCCACACTAAGACCTTAAACCATCTTGTCCGGGAGCTGCTTTACGCTGACGCCAACGCCCTCGTGGCTCACACAGTGGCAGCTCTGCAGCGTTTAACATCCTGCTGTGCTGAGGCTGCTGAGTTCTTTGGGCTGGGCGTCAGCTTGAAGAAGACACAAGTTCTCTATCAGACCGAGGAGGGAGCCTTTGCCAACGTGGACGATGACTGGAAATACGACACCCATCCAAACCTATCCCAATGCGCAGATGTTACCGCGTGGGAAGAAGACGTGACACCCCAAGAGCTCTACCCATGAGAAGAAGAAGTGAGAGTCCAACAACGTTCCCAACGGGGAGCCAGAAGACACCGAGAGCTCTACGAATTTGAAGAAGATGGCAGAGTCCGAGAACTTTCCCAGTGGGGGGATGGGAGACACCCAGAGCTGTACCAATGGGAAGAAACCGTGAGATGCCAGGAGCTGTACGAATGGGAAGAAGATGGTGTGAGATACCAGGAGCTGACCCGATGGGAAGAACATGCGACAGTGCAAGAGGTGCCCCAAAGGGAAGAAGAAGAGACATATCAAGAGGTGTCCCAATGGGGAGATGTGGCAGTCCCAGAGTTGTCCCAGTGGGAAGGTGAGAGATACCATGACCTGCCTCAGTGGGAAGAAGATGTGCAAGGGCATGGACCGTACCAATGGAAAGACAAGAGAGACCCAGAGGTCTCCCAAGTGGGAGACAAGGCAGACAAGGAGCAACCTCAGGAAGAAGGCTCCAGTGCCCAAGAGCTGCCCCAAAGGGAAGACAGGAGTGAGAAAAAGCTGTCCCAGTGGGGAGATGATGTCGGTTACAGCACCTGGGACAAACCCTGGCGGCCGCTGAACTCTGGGGACCCCCAGATTGTTCCCCAGGAGGGACCCGGCTCTGCCAGCAGCGTGGGCACAGAGGTGGCAGCAGAGACAGTCCGTGACCTGCCCAGTCGAGCTCCTGCCCCAGTGAATGCCACGGACACCGAGCCAGCAGGTGCTGCCCCCAGGGGCCTCTGCCTCTGTTGAGGAAGAGGCAGAAGGTTCTCCAGCCTTCAGAGAGCAGTTGCCATCGACAGGGACACAGAGCCCGGTCCCTGCCCCACACGGCCCCTCAGAGAGCAGCGAGGCCCTGCTGGACTCAAAGCAATACATCACATGTGGGATCGTGAAAAAGGTTGAGCTTGTGATCCAGGCATCCAGCCAGGAGCCGGAGGAACAGAGAAACCTGGAGCAAACCGTGGATACAGACACGGTAAAAACCGTTCCAGCAGAAAGGACAGAGAGCCCAGTCCCTGCCCCGCAGAGCCCCTGCTCCCCCAGCAGCCCCTCACCTTCCCAACTGAAAGCCCAGGCCCACAGCGAGCAGGAGGAGGGAGCAGGAGGGGACTCAGTCCTGGCAGTGCAAGACACTGACGAGGGGCCCTTCCCTGGGGAGGGCATAGGCTGGAAATACTACGTTGACCAAGGCATTTCCCAGTGGGAAGATGAGGGAGACCAAGAGTTGTCCCAAGAAACATTAACACATACCAAGAAGTGTCCCAGGGGGAAGACTGCATTGAGCAGGAGTTGTCCCCTGGAGAAGTCAAGAGCTACCAGGAATTGTCTGACTGGGAAGAATACAGCGAGGAAGAGGAGCCCCAAGGAGAAGTGAAGAGTTACCAAGAAGTGTCCGACTGGGAAGAAAACATTGAGCAGGAGCAGTGCCAAGGAGAAGAGAGTAGAGGCCAGGAAGTGTCTGACTGGGAAGAATACGGCGAGGAAGAGCTGTCCCATGGAGGAGTGAAGAGCTACCAAGAAGTGTCCGACTGGGAGCACTCCAGCGAGGAAGAGCAGTGCCAAGAAGTCAAGAGGCACAAAGAACTGTCCAGCTGGGAGGACTCCCAACGAGGAAGAGCAATGCCACGGAAAAGGCAGTAGCTCCCCGGAAGCGACCGACTTGGAAGAATGCAGCATGAAAGGGCAGCCCCCAAGAAAATTCAGTAACTACCAAGAACACCTGCCCCGTGCCCACAAGTGCCGCTCTGCACCTCACCTCTCCAGCCGGAAACCCTGTCCCCCGGAGGCACTGAAGCTTCTCCTGCCTTCGACGAGCCAGGTCCCTGCCCCACGCAGCCCCTGCTGCCCCTCCAGCCCCTCGCCTCCCCAGCTGGAGGTTCAGGCTCTCAGCAGGCAGCTGCTGTCCCCACCAAACGTCTCCCCCGCTTCAGGCGGGCGCTCGGGGCTCTACTCAGGCTGTTCCGCTCCTGCATGGCGGTACAGCCCCAGGATTAGGCCCCGCTCCAGCGCCAGGCGGGCCCGGACACCTCTTCGCTGCTTCCCACACAGACGCTCACTCCACCACCCACCTGAGACATTGATTCCAATGCCTGACTACTCCTGCAGGGAATGAGCAAAGACAGGACCTCTTGCTCCCAGAAACCCCCTGCAGGAGGACAACACACTCGATTCTTGCCAAAAAAACAAAAGATGGCTGAAGTCAATTACATAATTTTAGTAATTAATTAGGCTAGTTAAGTTATTAATTTGATTAATAATTATCATAATATCTAGCTATAACATTTAGATAGATTATTTCAGATTTACTATGAAGATAGAGTCACAGAGGATAGGTAAAATTATATTTCCATATTATAAAAATTATCTTGTTTATAGGGCAGAGAGAGTGAGCTTTCATTTAGATCATAAGAATCAGAGAAAGCAAGACGTAAGAGTAGGAAGATTTACTGTACTTTCCATTTCAGTATCTGTTATCTCTCGCTATCGCTTTACCTCACATTTATTGTTAAATAAAGTCCGTACTAAATAAAATCTGCCTGTTGTCAGCAAACGGTCTCCTTTACACCTTAGTTCGGGCTGAGGCATCTCTCCCTAATGAGATCAGAACACATGAGCAGAGACACCTTCCACCACACCAGCTGGCTTCAACCCCATCCAACTTGGCCTTGGACACTTCCCACGATGGGGCAGCCACAGTTTCTCTGGGCAACCTGGACCAGGGCCTCACCTCCCTCACGGCGGGCGGGTGTCCATCGGCAGCGCCGTTCTGGCAGCTGGCACCAAGCCCCGGCACAGGGCACTGTGCGTGTGGCGCCGGAGAGGCGACGGGAGACACGGGGAGGGGACTCGTCGACCTCACCATCAGCCCTGGCCCTCAGCACACTCTCCCTCAGCCACTGCTGTCCATGCCCTCGCCCTCAGCCAGTGCCCTCAGCGCCCTGGCCCTCAGCCACTGCTCTCCATGCCCTCGCCCTCAGCCAGTGCCCTCAGTGCCCTGGCCCTCAGCCATCGCCCCTCAGCCCTCAGCCATTGCCCTCACCCCCCAACTCCCTTTCAAATCCAGACCGGGGCTCGCCCCGGCCTCACACAGGGAGCTGCCGCGCTCCAGCTGTCGCTCAGCACTGGGTGGGGATCTTGTGCTCGCCCCAGGGCTGGGGCTTTGCAGTCTGGTCGTGTTTGGCATCACTCCTGCAATTTTACCCCAAGGGCATTTTTGAAAATGCTCAGCCGGCCGCTTCCCTTGCTCTGGGCCTAACGCTGCTGTTTCAGTCCCTTTTTAGAACCTGCCTGTGAAGAGAAGCCCCCCAGGAGAGCAGAGCCCGCTGCAGGAGCCAACAGCCTCACCCTAACCAAGGGATGACACAGCACTAAGTGTTGCAAAGATTGCAGCTGTTCCCAGGGCACAAAGCAAGCTGAAACTGCTCCACTTGGCATTTGCTTGCCCATCTCGCTCTAAAATAACATCCCAAGATGTCAGTGTTCAAGACAATGGCTTAGATTGAGGTGGACTGTGCTGGGGAGCCTTTTAAACCCAACCTCCTGCCTGACCTCACTGCTGCTGGAGTTGCATGGAGAGTGCTTGGAGTCTTTCAGTTGGATTCATATGTTTCCTAGAACGTTCCCGTTTCTTGGTTTGCTGTTCAGTGGAGATAAGGATGTTCTTCCAAGTGATAGCTCTCCTCCAATCTTTTCTTCGGCTCCAGAAATGGAGCAGCTTCATCAGGCACTTAGGTGAGAAGAGAGAGTTCCGGAAAAGCAGCCCTCGGAATGGAAACCGTCAGTCAAGAGGCAATGTTTAATGTTCTTCTTGGTGCAGAAACTGAAGATCAAGCTATAGAAGGAGGATAGCGAAAGGACCTCTCAAAGACAACAAACTGTCCTGGAGGTACCCAGAGGTGGGTTGTTTTGGGTTCTTTTGTTTGGTT
>NW_021937697.1:0-10528 GCF_001715985.3 Manacus vitellinus
TTCTTTTCTTTTAAGGCTACAATTAGTTGTAGGAGAGAGAATGTAGATGATACATGGAAACTAATAGAGAGTGTATCATATGCCCATCTTCAAGAAATTAGCTTACAGGCCTCAGAAAACTTGTTTAATAAGAGATTGTTCTGTTAAGAAGAAAGTCATACATTGTTTAAGCAAATGGGAAGTTCTAAGACACGTCTTAGCTGGTCCTAAAGCATTTAGTTTAGGGGTTAGGGGTCGGATAGATCAATCAGAGATGCTACGAGGCCGCCTAAGGGAGAAGACCACTCTGTGAAAATGACTGCCCCTCCCAGAAGAAATGGACGCTAGATGGCAGTCTTGCTCCACGAATGAAATCCAAGAGGCTATTTGACCCTAAAATCGTAAGAGAATTTTGGACTGCTTGTGAAGGGGAGGGTCTTTCAAGTATCACTGTATTTATACTCCGAAATTTATACTGATTCTTTGATTCATGCATGGCAGAGTCCCCCCATGAATCCCCAGCTGGCATATTAAAGAAATGTTCGATCCAATGGTTTCTGGTCATGGGGTTTAATTCTTCTGTTTTATCCCTTTGATTCCACGAAGTTCCAAAGATATCCCACGGTTTGTTTAATTCCATGAGGTCCCGCACATCCCAATGATGTCCCTTAAGTCCCTGGTTTCTGTAGTTTCCCAGGGAACATTTGCTTCTATGATGCGGGGCAGTGCCACGACGGCCACTTGATTCCGTGAGTTCCCCCAGTCTCCCAGCAGTCCTTTGGTTCCATGAGACCCTGCAATGTTGCAGTGGGTTGACCTTACCTGGATGCCAGGTGCCCACCAAGCTGCTCTCTTGCTGCCCTTCCCAGCCAGACAGAAGAGACAGAATAAGATGGAAAATTATTTCTACCTTGAGATCAGGCACTTTACTAAAGCAAAAGCCAAAGTTTGCGCATGCATAAGGGAAGAGGAAAATAAAAAGATTTTCTCTCTACTTCCTGTCAGCAGCGATACCTGGCCACTTCATGGGAAGCAGGGCTTCACCACACAGAGAAGCCGCTCAGAAGGCATGTATTGTCAAAAAATGGATTTTCCCCCTTTCCTGTTCCTTTCCTGAGCTCTTGTAGCTGAGCTGACGCCATATATTCTGCAATGTCCCTTTGGTCCATTTGGCTCAACTGACCTGTCTGTATCGCCTCCCATGATCTTGCCCCGATTCAGGGGACGAAGCTGACAATGCAGATGCTGCACCAGCCCTGCTCAGCAGTTGCCAAAGCACTGGTGTGATTAACCCCTTTGTAGCTCCCAATGCAAAGCACAGCCCTGTGACGCCTGCAGTGAGAAAATGAACTCCAGTTCAGACAGACCCAACACATGTGGGATTCTGAAATGTCTCAGGGTTCCTTTGGTTCCACGATGCCCCTCTCAGACCTGGCAGTAGAAAAATAAATCAAAAAATTGAGAAGAAATCATCTTAAAGTCATGCTAAGCCTGTCTTCTACAGTCCAGAATCTATATATGTATGACTGCAGATACTTGGGATGAGGGTAGATGCTCAGAGAAATTCATGGGTTTGATCTAGGAAACCTGTCCCAAAGTTTTCACTGCCTTTTCCTCCTTGGACATTTCCTGATGCCCGGAGGAAGCTCATGTCCAACAGCAGCTCCATCCCCCACTTCCTCCTCCTGGTTGCAGCTCTTGCACTTCTGCTTCTTCCTGGGCATCTCCCTGGCTGCCCTCCTGGGCAACGGCCTCATCCTCAGCGCCGTAGCCTGCCACCACCACCTGCACACCCCCCAGGGACTTCTTCCTGCTCCACCTCTCCCTCACACACCCGGGCTGCATCTGCACCACTCTCCCCAAAGCCATGGCCAATTCCCTCTGGAACACCAGGGGCATGTCCTACTCAGGATGAGCTGCACAGGTGTTGTTTGCTTTTCTTCTTGATCACAGCGGAGCTTGCCCTTCTCACCATCATGTCCTATGACCGCTACGTGGCCATCTGCAAAGCCCTTCACTACAGGACCCTCCTGGGCAGCAGAGCTTGTGCCCACGTGGCAGCAGTTGCCTGGGCCACTGGGAAGCGGGTCTGGCCCTGGGGCTGCAGGAGCTGCCGCCTGAGCTGATGATCTCCTGAGCAGTCCAGACATGCAGTCACTCTCCCTGTCCTCTATTGCCTCCCTTTCTTGCTGCAGGACCAGAAACGACTGTGCTGCTCTGCTGGGCTGGGGCGGGACAGGGAGATGGGGGGACCAGGGAGGGGCTGGTCTGGGCAGTTCCAGTGACTAGAAAACCCCAATGTTCATCTGAAGTGTAGGAGTGGGCAGGGTGGGAGCATTACGGGGCTGAGGTGGCTCCAGGCTCTGGGAGTGGTAGCAGGAGCCCAGGGAGACACTGCCCCTGCTGCAATGAACTGCCTGTGTGTGTGCCAGGGAAGGACTCGTGTCTCTGAACACCTCCGTGTGTGCATCAGTCCAGCTCAGGGTTGGACACCTCTCAGAGCCCTGACACATTTCTCTGTGTGACTCCAGGAAAACCCCCGCTGTGCCAGGGAGTTACCAGATCCTTTGCTGTCACCCTCCTGGTGTCCTGTGTAATGATGAAACTAAAAAAGGTGATCATCATACCCTGGTAATTTTCTAAGAGGAGAAATGTCACTGCTGGAAAGAAGTGTCACTGCTGGAAAGAAGTGTCACTGCTGGAAAGAAGTGTCACTGAAGAGGTGAGAAGAGGGAACATCATTGTTTCCTTCAGTCTGTTCCACAGTAGGTTCCCCTGGAGCCCCAGAGACACCTGTGGGGAACCCAGAGGGGCAGAGAAAGGGCTGCCTTTGGCTCTTGCTGTGCTGCTCAGCTGGGCCGGGCTCCTGGCACACAGGGAAATCCTGGTAAGCGGGCAGCACTGCAGAGAGACAGCTCTGCCCAGGAGCAGCTCCTCTGCACAGCCCAGCAGGGCCTAGGGCACTGCCTGTAGGCACGAGAGAAGAGAAGAAAGGCAAAGGGAGGTTAAAGGCAGCAGAAAGATGGGAGGTGTTCAGCTGAGACACAACTTGGGGACACAACTTCACACTCCTCTGCAGAGTGAGTCTACAGGTGCAGGGCAATGTCACTTGTGTTCCTGGAGGAATCTCCTAAAGCTACCACATCCCACAGCCTTGCACATCTGTCAGGACTCTCCCAGTTTCTCTGTTGCGCAGGAGGAGGATGTTCTCCAGGGCAGGCCTTCCCTGCAGCACCGTCAGAGGGACAGCGCAGGTGGGCTCCTTCTCCCAGGGACGGCTGCGGGGTGGGAAGGTGGGGGTGCAGTCAGGGATGCCTGAGGTTGTCCTGCAGAGCAGGGTCCCTGTGCTCCGGGGTTCTTTGTGCCAGGGCAGGGACTTTGCTGCCTGCTGGGGTCAGGTCTCATCCTGCCTGGGGAGTTGCCGACCTCTCTGCAGGGAGAAGCTGTTGGTGGGTGGTGAGAACCCCAGCAGGAGCCAGGCAGGTTCTTCCTGCCGTTGCATGAGGTGTGTGTGGTCAGGGCTGTGGGAGGTCAGGGCTGCTCCCAGATCCAGATCACACCAGCACATTTCCAAGAGCACTGTCAAATGGGAAGGACAAAGCACAATTATTAGGAAGGAATGGAGTTTTTCTGAGTCAGTGTTTTCAGTTTCCTACTCCTGAGGAATCTGAGGGTTGAGAAATGGAAAAGGAGCTCCCATGTTGGACAAGTCACTGAGACTCCTGAGCTGTAACTTGGAATGCACAAGTGCTTCTGTAAGCAACTTCCTAAAGTGCTTTCGGCCTCTGCTCTGCTTTTGACAGAAGCAGCATCATTTCTGCTGGACCCATCTGTTTTTTCTTTATCTGCCCTTTTCCACCTGCAAAAAGAAAAGTTGCCCAGTCAGTGCGCTGCAAACAGGCAGGTTTCTCTCAGGCCACAGTGAATGCACAGACATTCGGATGGAGTGGTGACAGGGAAGTCATGAATGGATTTCTGATGTTGAGTCTACTGTTTTGAAATCAGAAAATGTGGTGTTGAAGTCATCGTTATCCTTTGAGAGGGAAACAGGAGAAAAATCGGATAAATTTGTTGCTAAAAATGAGCTGCTTCAAACTGAGGTTGACCACCTTCAAAGTCTTGTTAAAATTTGGATGATTATGAAACAGTCAACTCACGGATTACCCCCATCAATACTAGACAATGCCTGCAGTATAAAGGCATAAAGCCGTCCCAGCCCCTCCAGGAACCCTCAAATCCCATCCCGGTCCCACAGGACACTCCCAACTTCCCCTTAAACCCTCCGAGGCCCCCAGACTGCCTCCCAGACCCACAAAAACCCACAAGATGCCCCCAAACCCCTCCCAGTTACCTCCAGCCCTCCCAGGACCTTTCAAACCCTCTCCTAGTTGCCCCCTTCCCCTTGAGTATGCCCCCAAACTCTCTCCCAGTTCCTTCCCACATCCCCGACGATTCCCCAAAACCCCTCACAGCTGCCCCAATCTCCCCAACCTCCCTCCCAAACCCCCAAACTCCCCCAAACACCTTCCCAGTTACCCCCACGACCTCCAACCCCTTCTCAGCCTCCCCATTCCTTCCCAAAGCCCCTCCCAGTTGCCGGCCCGTCCCCCAGGCTCGTGTGAGGAGGTGCCCCAGGCTGACGGGCCCGCCCAGACAGGGGCGGTTCCAGCAGCATGTCAGGAGCCACCCCCTGCCCCGAAAGCTCCCGCCCGCCCTGGAGCCACCTCAGCTGCCCCTGCAGGGGAGAAATCCAGGCCGGAGCAGAGCAGGGGGCAGGGCCGGGCTGGGACCTCGATGGACGGGGGCACTGGGAGAGCAGGGGAGAGACCGGGATGGGCTGAGGGGGCACTGGGAGGGAGAGGGGAAAGTTTTTTGCCCCTTTCCTGGGCACTTGAACACCCTCTGCACCCCCGTTCCCGGCCGTGCCGGCTGTCCTTCCCCCCCAAGCCATGAACAGGTTTTGGGGCTCCCTCGTGGGCCGCAGCCAATAGAACGGCTCTGCTGGAATGACGTCATTGCCAAATTCTGCTGGGCCCCTGTCCTTGTGCCGGTGAGTCACCCAATAGAACGTCGAAACTTCCGCGGGGGCTGCCGGGAGCGGGGCGGTGATGGCGGGGGAGGGGAGGATCGGGATTGAACCCGATTGGTCCCGATCGATCCCGGCCCCAGGGTCTCCCCCCGCCGCGCTGTTTTTCACGTGCGGCCCCAACGAGGCCATGGTGGTGTGGGGTGAGTTCAGGGGGTCCGGGGGCTCCTGGTGACCCCTCCGAATCTCCCCCAAGACTCTCGGGAACTGCCCAGATCCCCCCAAGACTCCTGGGGACCCTCCGCCTTTCCCCCTCGTCCCCCAAATCTCCTGTGCATCCCCTTAACCCTTGAAAATCTCCTGGGACCACCTCAGACCCCCAGACTCCCTCCTGGGGACCCCCAAACACTCTTCAGGACTCCGGGGTCCTTCCCGACCCCCTCCTAGAGTCTTTTGGGTGTCACCCACCCTTTACGGCGGATTCCTCCGTCCATTTTTCCACCCCGGACTGCTGGGGGTCCACCCCCCCAAGAAACTACTGGGAACTCCCCAGTGTCCCACCACGAGATTCCTGGGTCCCTCCCCCCCCAACCCCCTGTGGGTGCCCCCATCCTTTCTTCCCCTCGAAAATATTCTTGGGGGTCCCCCAATGTCTCCTCCAGCCCCCATCCTGCCAGGGATGGATTTGGGGGGATCTCCTTCCCCTTCCCTCTGGCCCGAAGGCAAATGCCCTCCCTGTCCTTCTTCCTTCGCCCCCAGGCAGAAAAGAGAAGAGAAACAGTCCAGTTGGCCCTGGCAGGTGTGGGTGTGTGCAGGCTGTGGTTGAGTGGTTGAGAAGGGAGAGGAGGGGGCTGGTGTTTGGGCCAAGTCCAGCAGGTGATGTCTTTTGTATCTGGCAGTCCTTGGTCAGCTCCACGACCATCCAGCTGTCAGTGTTCATGACATACCCATCAGCCCTTCTCTTCTTGGCTCCTACACTTGCCAACCCTAAGCTGCTCCTAAGTTCTCTTGCTGTCAGGTCATAAAGAGGTCTTGTCAAGTGTTACTGATTTAGAAACTAAAGCCTGACATCTTTGTCTTTGCCAAAGATGTGTGTGAAAGGGCAGTGCTGGTGCAAAGCAGTGTTGAGCTTCACATTGGGTGACTTGGCAGCTTCCTCTGCATCACCCATGCACCCTGGGTTTCTTTGAAAAGTACTTTTCACTCCAAATGTGACACCACATTAGCCTGTAGGACATCCTGTCCCCAAATGGATAACTGTAAATATTAATAATTAAAAAGTGACCCCCTCCATTATTCAAGAAAAGCTTGTATCTCTGTACTAAAAGCATCCAAGGGTCATGTCCCCCAGTTTTCTATCTGACAAGTGTTTGGAGGGGCTGCTTTGTGCAGGGAACCCTTTGGGGCCCCCTTGCAGATGGATGGGGCTGCACTCTGGGGGTGTGGGGCTTTGGTTCTTTGGTTGCCAGGGGCCACTGTGAGTCACTGAGCCGGGGTGGGGACAATGGGCAGGGTTGGCTGGGACAGGCTGTGGCACCTGTGACATAAAAGGGAAGTGTCCCCGTGGGGCAGCTCTGCAGGGCCCATCAGGGGATGCTGCCCAGTGCAGCCTGTGCTGTGGGGAGCACGCACACAGGGAGAGGTTGGGCCGGACGAGGGTCAGGGTAGCAAGGCCGCCCCAGGGAGTGGGTTCTGCCCCTGCCTGCAGGGCCCAGCCCCTGGCAGGAGCGCCTTGGGCAGGGCCCGGTGCTGCTGCTGGGGCAGGGGGTGAGGCCTTGCCGCCTGCCAGCTGCCTGGGCCCCTGTCCTTGCTGCGCCACATCCCCGAGGCTCCATCCCCGCTCCCCCAGCGCCAGCTCCCTCCTTCCCAGCCCCAACCAAGCCCTTCTCTGTGTCCTCCTGCAGGCCATGGCTTTCACAACATTCCTTTTGGTGCTTGTGCAAAGCATCATCCAGTCCCTGCAGGCGGTCGGGGAGGGGCTGCACAAGACTCAGTGAGCTTGGAGGTCTTTTCCAAGCTGAAGGACTCTTGGATTCTGTGATTGTGTGCTGGATTCAGCTGGGTCCGTGTTAGCAGCATTAGTTTGCTCCCAAAGTTTCCTTGCTGTCAGCTCTTGTGGCCTAAGGCTTGAGCTCCTTTAACTCCTTGTGCTGAGCTACTGATGGGAAACGAGAGGCCTCTGCCAGCAGATTCCTGGTGTTCCCTGTAGAACAGTGAGGGAGAAGGTGTAGTCAAGTGGGAAGAGGAGTACTGTTTGTGTGTGGCCTCCTATGTGGCCTTGGCGCCTTTGAGGGGCTTGAAGGAGAAAAGAGCTTTGTTAAAGTGAGAAGTGAAATAGTGTGTTGGCTGTTCTCTCTGCAGGGAGAAGCTGTCGGTGGGGGAGGGGTCACAGAGTGGGGGAGAGGCCGTAAAGTGGGGGAGGGGCACAGAATGGGGGAGGGGTCACAGAGTGGGGGAGGAGCCACAGAGTGGGGGAGGGGCCATAAAGTGGGGGAAGGGTCTGAGAGTGGGGGAGGGGCCATAAAGTGGATGAGGGGCCATAGAGTGGGGGAGGGGTCAGAGAGTGGGGGAGGGGCCATGAAGTGGGAGAGGGGTCACAGAGTGGGGTAGGGGCTACAGAATGGGGTAGGGGCCACAGAATGGGGAAGGGGCCATAAAGTGTGGGAGGGGCCATGGGGTGGGGGAGGGGTCACAGCCTGGACTCGGGGGGTCAGGGCAGTGACCTCGGGGAGGGGGAGGGGTCAGGGCATGGGGTAGGGGTCTCACCTGATCCCGGGGCTATCGGGGCCATGGCGGGGCCGAACCTGGTGGGGACACCCAAGTTTTTCCCAAATTTCCCCTCATTTTTCCCAGTTTTTCATCCATTTCTCCCAAATTTCCCACTCTTTCCCCAATTTTCCCCCCATTTCCCCCATTTTTCCCAAATTTCCCCATTTTTCTCAATTTTTCCCCATTTTTTTTTCCAAATTTCTTCCATTGTTCCCAAATTTCCCCCATTTTTTCCCATTTTCCCCAAATTTCCCCCCATTTTTCCCAACTTTCCCCAATTTTTCATCCAATTTTACCCAAATTCCCCCTTTTTTTTTTCAATTCACCCCATTTTTCCCAAATTTCCCCATTTTCCCCAAATTCCGCCATTTTTTTCCAATTTTTTCCTAAATTTCCCCTAATTTTTCCCAATTATCCCCCATTTTTCCTGATTTTTCACCCGTTTTCCCCAAATTTCTTACTTTTTTCCCAATTTTCCCTCCATTTCCCCTCAAAATCCCCCATTTCCCCAAATTTCTGACTTTTTCCCCAAAATTTCCCCCGTTTTTCCACATTTTCCTGGATTTTCCCCCAGTTTTCCTAAATTTCCCCCCATTTTCCCCCATTTTTATCAATTTTCCCCAAATTTCCCACTTTTTTCTCAAATTTTCCCCCATTTTTCCCAATTTTTCATTCGTGTTCACCAAATTTCCCACTTTTTTCCCCAATTTTTCCCCATTTTCCCCAAAAGTCCTGGTTTTTTCCGCCCATTTTTTCCCACTGGGGAAATTTGGAAAACTGGGGACCCAAAAATCCAAGAAAATGTGGGGAAATGGGGGAAAAATGTGGGGGAAATCTGGAGAAAAATCTGTGAAAATGTGGGAAAAATGGGGGGCAAATCAGGAAAATGGTGAAAAATCTGGGAAAATGTGGGAAAAATGGGGGGAAAATCTGGGAAAATGGGGGGAAATCGAGAAAAAATCCGTGAAAATGGGGAAAAAATTGGGAAAAAACTGGGAAAATGGGGAAAAATTGGGAAAAAACCTGGGAAATTCTGGGGAAAATGGGAGAAAATCTGGGAAAATAGGGAAAAAATGCGGGGAAAATGGGGAATATTCTGGGAAAATCTGGAAATATGGGGAAAAAAATCTGAGAAAAATGGGGAAAAGTCTGGGGAAAACGGGGGAAAATGAGGAAAAATCTGGGAAAATGTGGAAAAAATGTGGGAAAAATCATGGAAAATGGGGGGAAATTGGGAAAAAATCCAGGGAAATGTGGAAAAAAAAGGGGGGAAATCCGGGAAAATGGGGAAAATAATCGGGAGAAAATCATGGGAAATGTGGGGAAAAATTTGGGAAAATGTGGGAAAATGGGGAAAAATCCGAGAAAATGGGGGCGAAATGGGAAAAATCTGGGGAAAATGGGGAAAATGGGGAAAAATCTGGGAAAATGTGAAAAAATTTGGAAAAACTGTGGGAAAATGGGGGAAATGAGGAGACATCCGTGAAAATGGGGGAAAATGAGGAAAAATGTGTGAAAATGGGAAAAAAAGGGAAAAAAATGGGAAAAAAGGGGAAAATTGGGAAAAACCAAGAAAAATGGGGGAAAATGTGGGAAAATGTGGGAAAATGTGGAAGAAAATCTGGAGAAAAATCTGAGAAAATGTGGGAAAAATGGGAAAAAATGTGGGAAAAATCTGGGAAAATGTGGGAAATTCTGGGAAAAGTGGAGGAAAAATCTGGGAAAAATCCGGGAAAATGGGGAAAAAATAGGGAAAAATGTGGGAAAATCTGGGAGAAATCTGGGAAAACGGGGACAAACTGGGGGGGAAATGCTGGAAATTCTGGGGAAAATGGGGGGAAATGGAGAAAAATGGGAAAAAACCCCAGAAAATGGGGAAAAATGGGGAAAGATTTTAAAAAATGGGAAAAAATCTTGGGAAAATCTGGGAAAAATGGGGAAAAATCTGGGAAAATCTGGGAAAATCTGGGAAAATGAGGAAAAATCTGGGAAAATGTGGAAAAAATGGGAGAAAATCCAGGAAATGGGGAAAAATGGGGAAAGATTAAAAAAATTGTGGAAAAATGGGGAAAATATGGGAAATTCTGGGAAAAATCCAGGAAAATGGGGGAAGAAATCTGGGCAAATCTGGGAAAAATATGATAAAAAATCGGGGAAAATGTGGAAAAAATGGGAAAAAAAATCTGGGAAAATCTGGAGAAAAATGTGTGAAAATGTGTGAAAATGTGGGAAAAATGTGGGAAAAGAATGGGGAAAAATCTGGGAAAATGGGGGGAAAATCTGGGAAAATCTGGAGAAAATGGGGAAAAATCTGGGAAAATGGGGGAAAAATGGGAAAAAATCTGGGAAAATGTAGGAAAATTGGGAAAAATCTGGAAAATGGGGGGGAAATGGGGAAAAAATTCAGGAAAATGTGGAAAAATGGGGGAAATCTGGGAAAAATGGGGAAAATGGGGGGAAATGTGGAAAAATGGGGAAAAATGTGGAAAAACTGGGTTAAACTGGGAGGAACTGGGAGAAACTGGGCCAGAGGGAAAGGGATGTTGCCATGGAAATGTGAGCCCGCCCCTCCCCCACCCGGCCCAGGGCCCACGGGGGGGGGAACTGGGTTAAACTGGGACATACTGGGAGGCACTGGGGGGGACACTGGGAGTTACTGGGAGCTACTGGAAGGTACTGGGGGGGGTCACTGGGGTTGCTGGGATGGACACTGGAGTTACTGGGAGCTACTGGGGTGGACACTGGGGTTACTGG
>NW_021937698.1:0-30468 GCF_001715985.3 Manacus vitellinus
AATTATAAGGGGTAGAAGTCAACAAGAAAGAACTAATAAGGGGGATGAAATTTGGTCGGTTCCAAGTCATGATGATAGGTTTTTGCTAGGATAATAGGTTGAAGGAAGCCATTGTAAGCTAGCGGTTGCAATTAAGAGGCTGTGCGAGGGGACATTGAGTCATAGAAATTTTGGAGGAGATAAGAGGGTTATGGGGAGTAATATGATTGTGGGAAGAATAATTTTTAACATTGTAGAAGGTTTAGATTGTGTAAATGGTCTGATCCATGAGTTCGGGTGGAAGCTACTAGGACTGCTAGACCAGTGCCTGCTTCACAGGCTGAGAACGCTAACATAAGAATGGGTATTAAGGTGGGGGATGTTGTCTGAGTTTGAATAGGTCACATAGAGAGGGCAATGTATATTGATAGTATTATACTCTCTAAGCATAGTAGAGCAGAAATTAGGTGTATTCGGTGAAAGGCTAGTCCTAAACTGCTTAGGGTGAAGGCAGAGTAGAAGCTTAGATGCAGAAAGGTCATTGAGAAAGTCACGGGGTAGGACTGTGGTTTGTTGAGCCGAAATCAACTGTCTTTGCTAGACTAACTTTCTGAAGTTACTCTGCTCATTCTAGGCCCCCTTGAATTCATTCATAGATTAGTCCTAATGCGAGGAGGAGAATGACTGCGGAGGTTCATGTTAGGGTAGTGAGAGGGGAGGGGAGTTGAGTAGCTCATGGGAGGGGCAGTAGGAGGGCAATTTCTAGGTCAAATAAGAGGAATAAGATTGCGACAAGGAAGAATCGGATTGAAAATGGGAGGCGGGCGGAACCTAGTGGGTCAAAGCCACACTCGTATGGGGATAATTTTTCTGAATCTGGATTTATTTGGGCTAATCAGAGGTTTAGTGAAGTTAGGATGATACACAGTGATAGGGAAATTGTGAATATAAAGAGGATTATGTTAATTGCCTTTCTCTGGGTTTGATCCAGATTTTAGAGATTGGAAGTCAATTGTAATTAATATACTAGAAGGGCAAGATCCTCATCAATAGATTGTTATGTAGAGGAACAGTCAGATAATGTCAACAAAATGTCAGTATCAGGCCGCTGCTTCAAAGCCAAAGTGGTGGTTGGATGTGAAATGGAATTTTACAAGGCGGAGGAGGCAAATCAAGAGGAAGGAGGATCCAATGATTACGTGGAGGCCATGGAATCCTGTGGCAACGAAAAAGGTTGACCCATAGACTCCGTCGGCAATTGAGAATGGGGCTTCATAATATTCTATTGCTTGAAGTGCTGTAAAGTAGAATCCTAATAGTACGGTTATAAGTAGGGCTTGGGTAGCTTGGTTTCGATTACCCTCTGTGATGCTGTGATGTGCTCATGTAACAGTGACTCCTGAGGCTAGGAGGATAGCAGTATTTAGCAGGGGGACTTCTATTGGGTTTAGAGGCTTGATCCCTATAGGGGGTCATTGCCCTCCGAGTTCTGGGGTGGGAACTAGGCTGGAGTGGAAGAATGCTCAGAAGAATCCTAGGAAGAAGAATGCTTCGGATGTAATAAATAGAATTATTCCGTAGCGTAAGCCCTTTTGGACTGTGGGGGTATGGTGACCTTGGAATGTGCTTTCTCGTACGATATCACGTCATCATTGGAGTATCACTAGGACTATAGAGAGTAGGCCTAGGAGTAAGAGTTGGATAGAGCTGTGGTGAAATCACATGGTTAGTCCAGAGGTGGTGAGGAGGGCGGCTGCTGCTCCGAAAATGGGTCAAGGGCTTGGGTCTACTATGTGAAATGAGTGGGCTTGGTGTGTCATTAAGGGTTAAATGTTTTCTTGTAAGTAAAGGCTTAGAAGAAGTACAAAGACGTATGCTTGGATTATTGCTACGGCTACTTCTAGAATTGTTAAGAGGAGTAGAATAGTTATAGTTAGAAGAGACACGGTGGGTATAATGGGAAGGAGGACGGTAGTGGCTGTTGAAATGAGTTGGATGAGTAGGTGTCCAGCTGTGAGGTTGGCTGTGAGGCGAACTCCTAAGGCCAGAGGACGAATGAGAAGGCTTGTTGTTTCAATTATGATGAGAGCAGGAATTAGAGGTGTCGGGGTGCCTTCTGGTAGAAGGTGCCCAAGAGAAGCTGAGGGTTGGTTTCGTAGGCCTGTTAGCAGGGTGGCAAGTCATAGGGGGAAGGCGAGGGCTAGGTTTATTGATAGTTGGGTGGTAGGTGTGAATGTGTAAGGTAGGAGGCCTAATAGATTAATAGTTAGAAGTATAATTATGAGTGATGATAGGATTAGGGCTCATTTATGGCCTTTTTTGTTTAATGGGGTTATTAGTTGTTTTGTGATTAAGTGGAGGAATCAGAGTTGAAGAGTTGAGAGACGATTCGTAACTCATCGATTGCCAGGAGAAGGAAGTAATAGGGTTGGAAATAACAGTGAGACGAGGATGAGAGGGATTCCGAGGAGGGTTGGGCTTATGAATTGATCAAAGAAGCTTAGGTTCATGGTCAGTTTCAGGAGCGGGGTTTTGTAGTGAGTAGTGTTTTGTTGGAGGGAGGGTTGGTTGGGATAAATAGTAGGAGTTTGGGCTGCAGGATAAGAGAAAAAGTGAGTCATGAAGTAAGTATAATAAAAAGTCAAGGTGCGGGGTTTAGTTGAGGCATGTCATTAAGGAGGATGGATAATCCTCTTTCTCTAGCTTAAAAGGCTAGTGCTGGTTCATAGCTTCTTAATGATTAGGATGTTAGAAGTGAAGATCAGTTTTCGAAGTGTGTTAGAGGGGCTGATTCTACTACAATAGGTATGAAGCTGTGGTTGGCTCCACAGATTTCTGAGCACTGACCGTAGAAGACTCCAGGGCGGGTTGTGATAAAGGAAGTTTGGTTTAGTCGCCCTGGAATTGCATCGGTTTTTACACCAAGGCTAGGAACAGCTCAGGAGTGGAGAACGTCATCAGCTGTAACGATAATTCGAATTGGGGATTCTATTGGAATGACGATGCGGTTATCAACTTCTAGGAGGCGGAAATGGCCGAGTGGTAGGTCTGTAGTTGGTAGTATGTAAGAGTCAAAAGATAAGTCTTTAAAGTCTGTGTACTCATAGGATCAGTATCATTGGTGGCCAATGGCTTTGATGGTGAGGTCAGGCTCATCGATTTCGTCTATTATGTAGAGGATTTGAAGGGATGGGAGGGCTAACATGATTAGGACAATGGCGGGGAGGATTGTTCAGACAAGTTCTACTTCTTGTGCATCGACGGTGTTAGAGGATAGTTTTTCTATAAGTATAAGAGCTAGTAAATACAGGACTAGGCTACAAATGGCTAGAGCGACTATTAGGGCGTGGTCGTGAAATTCAATAAGTTCTTCTATAATAGGGGATGAAGCGTCTTGAAAACCAAATTGAGAGTGATTGGCCATGGAGTTGGAATGGGATGTACTGGGTTTTCACCTGTGATTTAGTCTTGACAAGGCTATGTAATGATTTTACTAACAGCCCATAAGAAAGAAGCATGAGTGGTTTGATGCGGTTGGCTTGAAACCAGCTTATGAGGGTTCGATTCCTTCCTTTCTTGTACTTGGACAAAGGCTGGTTCTTCGAAGGTATGATAGGGAGGAGGGCCGCCGTGAATTCATTCGATGTTTGTAGAGGTAAGTTCTGGTTGTACTACTTTCCGTTTGGATGCGAAGGCTTCTCAGATAATGAACATTAGTATAATTACAGCTACTATGGAGATGAGGGAGCCGATGGAGGATAGGGTGTTTCATAGGGTATAAGCATCTGGGTAATCTGGGTATCGTCGTGGTATACCAGCTAGGCCTAGGAAATGTTGTGGGAAAAATGTTAGGTTGACTCCAAAGAATATTACTCCAAAGTGGGCCTTGGCTCATGTGGAGTGAAGGGATTAGCCGGTGAATAGTGGGAATCAATGTGTGAAGCCAGCTAGAATGGCGAATACTGCCCCCATAGACAGTACATAGTGGAAGTGTGCAACTACGTAGTAGGTGTCGTGCAGAGCGATATCTAGGGAGGAGTTGGCAAGGACGATGCCTGTTAGTCCACCAATGGTGAAGAGGAAGATAAAGCCTAGGGCTCATAGTATGGGTGGGTCTCATTTGATCGTTCCACCATGTAGGGTTGCTAATCAGCTGAAGACTTTGATGCCGGTGGGGATTGCAATGATTATAGTGGCGGATGTGAAGTAAGCTCGGGGGTCTACGTCCATGCCAACTGTAAATATGTGGTGAGCTCATACGATAAAGCCTAGGAAGCCAATGGATAGTATGGCTCAGACTATGCCTATGTAGCCAAAGGGCTCTTTTTTACCGGCGTAATAGGCTACAACATGGGAAATAATTCCGAATCCTGGCAGGATAAGGATGTAGACCTCTGGATGGCCAAAAAATCAGAATAAGTGTTGATATAAAATTGGGTCTCCGCCTCCTGCGGGGTCAAAGAATGTGGGGTTTAGGTTTCGATCTGTTAGAAGCATTGTAATGCCAGCAGCGAGGACTGGTAGGGAGAGGAGAAGTAGGACTGCAGTAATTAGGACAGATCAGACGAATAGAGGTGTCTGGTATTGTGAGAGAGCAGGTGGTTTTATATTGATTGCTGTGGTAATAAAGTTGATTGCTCCAAGGATGGATGAGACACCTGCCAGGTGAAGGGAGAAGATAGCAAGGTCTACTGATGCGCCAGCGTGGGCTAGATTTCCTGCTAAGGGTGGGTATACTGTTCATCCTGTTCCGACTCCGGCTTCTACTGTAGAAGATGCTAGGAGAAGTAGGCAGGATGGGGGAAGTAGTCAGAAGCTCATGTTATTTATTCGTGGAAATGCTATGTCGGGGGCACCAATTATTAGAGGTACTAATCAGTTGCCAAATCCTCCGATCATAATAGGCATTACTATAAAGAAAATCATAACGAAGGCATGTGCGGTGACGATTACATTGTAAATTTGGTCATCGCCTAGAAGGGTGCCTGGCTGCCCTAGTTCTTCTCGAATGAGGAGACTAAGGGCTGTGCCGATTATACCAGCTCATGCACCAAAAATAAGGTAAAGTGTGCCGATATCTTTGTGGTTAGTGGAGAATAGCCAACGGTTGATGAAAGTCATAGGTAAGATGGCTGAGTGTAGAAGCGTTAGGCTGTAGTCCTTTTTACAGAGGTTTAATTCCTCTTCTTATCGATTCTGTTGTGAAATTCATGTTGAGTTGCAAGCTCATTGATGTGCATTAAACATGCGCCGGGATCTAGTAGGCAGAAGCCTGTTGGTTAGGGCATTTAGCTGTTAACTAAAATTTTATGGGATCAAAGCCCATCTGTCTAGGGGGAGGTTCTAGCTTAATTAAAGCATCTGAGTTGCATTCAGGAGATGCAGGTTAGTGTCCTGTGTACCTTAACATAAACTAAGAGGGATTAGCTCTTGTTTAAGGCTTTGAAGGCCTTCGGTTTAAATAACCTAAGTTTCTAGGGGATTGCGAGTATTATGGGAGATAGTGGCAGGAGCATAATTGATAGGGAGGTAAAGGTTGTGGTTATGGTGTTAGTTGGTTTGTTAGTTTGTCACTGTTTTATGTAGTTGGTGAAGTTTGGGGGTAGTGTGATGGTTGCACAGTAGGCCAGTCGTAGGTAGAAGAAAAGTCCAAGTAAAGAGAGTAGGCTAATAGCTGTGGCTAATACTGTTAGTTCTTGTTTTGTGAGCTCTTGAATAATTAATCACTTGGGTAGGAATCCTGTTAGGGGAGGAAGACCTGCGAGGGAGAGAAGGGTGAGCATAAGGATTGTAGTGAGTGATGGGATTTTGGTTCATGTGGATATAACAGTGGATAGTTTTAGGGTATTGGTTGTGCTAAGGATGAGGAAGATGGCAGAAGTTGTTACGGTGTAGAGATAGAACGTAATTAAAGGTAGATTGGGGTTGTAGTTGAGAATAATGGTTATTCATCCTAGGTGTGTGATAGATGAGAAGGCTAAAATTTTGCGAGTTTGGGTCTGGTTAAGTCCTATTCAGCCACCTAGGGCAGCGGAAGCAATAGCTATTGAAGATAGGAGAGTTGGGTTGAGTGAAGGGGATGTAAGGTAGAATAGTGTGGTTGGTGGGAATTTTATGACTGTGGCCAGTAGGAGGCATGTTGTCATAGGTGAGCCTTGAAGAACTTCTGGAAATCAGAAATGAAATGGGACTAAGCCTAGTTTAATTGAGATTGCAATAGTTAGTAGTATGCATGATATGGGGTGGGTGAGTTGGGTGATGTCCCATTGGCCAGAGAATCATGCATTGGTCATGCTGGAGAATAGAAGTAGCGTGGATGCGGCTGCCTGGGTTAGAAAGTATTTAGTAGAGGCTTCAATGGCTCGTGGATGGTGGCTTTTAGAGATTAATGGGAGAATAGCTAAAGTGTTAATTTCTAAGCCGACCCATGCTATTATTCAGTGGCTACTTGAAATTGTGATTGAGGTTCCTAAGAGCAGGCTTATTGTGGAGATTAGTTTAGCTTGGGGGTTCATTAGTAAGGGAAGGAGTTAAACCATCATTTTCGGGGTATGGGCCCGATAGCTTAATTAGCTGACCTTACTAGAAAATAATATAGAGGGAGTATAGAGGATTTTTATTCCTTTAGCGTAGGTTCGATTCCTACTTTTCTAAAATTAGGAAATGAGAGGGCTGGTATACCTCTATATTTACTTTATCATAGTAACCCTTTTGGATTCAGGCGCATTTCCTTGAGTGTCTTAGGTGGGGAGGTAGGCCTGCATAGGAGATAGGGAGGCTGGTATGCCATAGGCATAAGGCTAATGTTAGGGGTAAGAAGTTTTTTCAGAGCAAATGTATGAGTTGATCATATCGGAATCGAGGGTAAGAGGCGCGGATTCATAAGAATCCTGCGGAAAGGAGGAGGGTTTTTGTAGCTAGAGTAGGGGGAATGAGTTCTTGAGGGCGATTAAGTGAGCTAGGGTTTAGGAATAGAATGGTTGTGAGTGCGTTTATTAGTATAATGTTAGCATATTCGGCGAGAAAAAATAGGGCGAATGGCCCTGCGGCATATTCTACGTTGAACCCTGAGACTAGTTCAGATTCTCCTTCTGTCAGGTCAAATGGAGCACGGTTTGTTTCGGCAAGAGTGGAGATATATCATATTATTGCTAGGGGTCAGGAGGAGAAAATGAGGTAGAGAGGCTCTTGAGTTGTAGCTAGAGTGTTGAGGGTGTAGTTACCGCTAAGGATAATTACGGATAGGAGAATAATGGCCAGGGTAACTTCATAGGAGATAGTCTGTGCGACTGCTCGGAGGGCACCGATTAAGGCATATTTTGAGTTGGAGGCTCATCCTGATCATAGAATTGAATAGACTGCCAGGCTAGATAGGGCTAGAAGGAAGAGTATGCCAAGGTTTAGGTCGGTAAGGGGAAAAGGTAGGGGAAGTGGTGTTCAGATTGTAATTGCTAGGAGAAGGGCTAATATAGGGGTGGATATAAATAGATAGGGGGATGAAGTTGATGGACGAATAGGTTCTTTGATAAATAGCTTCACTCCATCTGCTATAGGTTGTAAGAGACCAAATGGTCCTACAATATTAGGGCCTTTCCGGGCTTGCATGTAACTTAGAATCTTACGTTCAACTAGGGTAAGAAATGCTACGGCGATGAGGATGGAGAGAGCATAGGATATTGATATAATAAGGTAAGTGAGGGTTAAGTGAATTGTCATGTGATTTGTGTCGGAGCTAGGGAGAGGATTTGAACCTCTGGGTAAAGGGCTTAAGCCTTCTGCATTTGCCAAGCTCTGCCACGCTAGCGGTCCTTTTCTAGGAGGGGGTTGTGGTGAAGCTCTTAGTAATTTAGTTGGGTTCATTACTGGGTGCGAAGGCGTGCTTGTGGTATAGGCCTTACTTCTTCGGTCCTTTCGTACTAGAAGGAGTTATAACATAGATAGAAACCGACCTGGATTACTCCGGTCTGAACTCAGATCACGTAGGACTGTTAATCGTTGAACAAACGAACCCTTGGTAGCGGTTGCCCCACTAGGATGTCCTGATCCAACATCGAGGTCGTAAACCTCCTTGTCGATGTGGGCTCTTGAAGGAGATTGCGCTGTTATCCCTGGGGTAGCTAGGTTCATTACTCAATTATATTGGGTCTGGTTGCTATTAGCACGTTGATGGGTAGTTCTTGGTTAAGATGGATTGTCTGGTATTTGGAGGTTGAGTTTGTCTCCAAGGTCGCCCCAACCAAAAAATGCACACCAGCAAAATCCCGTGGAGTGGGCCCTGTAGGTGGGTATTGTTAATGGGAGTGGTAGCAGATTTTAAAGTTCCACAGGGTCTTCTTGTCTTATGGGGATATTCCTGCTTTTGCACAGGGAGATCAATTTCACTGATTATCTGTAGGAGACAGCTAAGACCTCGTTAAGCCATTCATACAAGTCCCGATTTATGGGACAATTGATTGCGCTACCTTTGCACGGTTAGGATACCGCGGCCGTTGAACGTATTGTCACTGGGCAGGCTTCACCTTTAATACTTGGTTTGCTAAAGGCTATGTTTTTGGTAAACAGTCGGGCCTTGGATTTGCCTAGTTCCTTTTACAGATTTTAATCGTCTTTGGGGGCGCTCCATAGGTGGGTTAACAGAGTTTTGGGTATGAGGTCTTGTTAAGGTTAGAAAATATCCTGTGGATTGTTAATAATGTTGTAATGTAAGCTTGCGCCATAGAGGGGATCCCTAGTTACTTATTTTAGCATAAATTCTCTTATTTAATATAAGTTAGCCTATTGGGGAAGAGGGAGTCATAAGGGAGTTTGGATTTTTTGGGAGAGGAGCTTTGACGCATTCTTTAATGGTGGCTGCTTGAAGGCCCACAGTTAAGTAGTAATTGAGTTTATCCGCTAGGGGAGAGTGTATTCTTTTTTAAAGGAGCTGTACCTCCTTTAAATAGCCCTTAATTCGCTTCATGTGGGTTGAGTGTAGTCCTGGGAGGTGAATTAAGAGGGAACTAAGATTCATTTTATAGGCAACCAGCTATCACCCAGCTCGATTGGCTTTTCACCTCTACTAACGAGTCTTCCCACTCTTTTGCAACAGAGACGGGTTTGCTCAGTAGATAGCTGCTCGTGAGTAGCTCGCTTGGGTTTCGGGGAGGCAAGCTTAAATTGGCGTTTTGCTTGGGTAGTTTCTCGCTAAATCATGATGCAAAAGGTACAAGGGTTGGTCTTTGCTGTTTATTGCTTGGGTTGTCATTACTATTTCATCCTTCCCTTACGGTACATGATCTCTATTGCGTCTTGAGTTTACCTTTCTATCGCCTATACTAGGTTGAGTAAGAGAATGTTTTGATTTAATAGGTGGTATTAACTTGGTTTGTATGTAATCTGGTAGAAGAGCTAGAGTTAGGCTTCAAGGCGATCTGATATGGGGCAGATATCTTTCAGGTGTAAGCTGAATGCTTTAGTTATAGCTACGCCTTGGTAGACTAAGTGCACCTTCCGGTACACTTACCTTGTTACGACTTGCCTCATCTCTAGCTTAGGGGTTTATTATAAATAAAATTAATCCTAGCTTGTGAGGAGGGTGGCGGGCGGTATGTACGTGCTTCAGAGCCAGCTTAAAGGAGGCATTATTATCCTGCTTTACTGCTAAATCCGCCTTTTAGGAGTGATTTCACACTCCTTGTCATGAGGTATTCTATGCTGGAAAATGTAGCCCATTTCTACCATCTCATGAGCTATACCTTGACCTGTCTTATTAGTGAGATGTTGCTGTTGTGCCCACTGTTAAACCCTCAGTTTTGGGGTGGGCTGACGACGGCGGTATATAGGCTGATTTGGCAAGGGATGGTTGGGTGTATCGTGGGTTATCGGTTATAGAACAGGCTCCTCTAGGTGGGTTTGGAGCACCGCCAAGTCCTTAGAGTTTTAAGCGTTTGTGCTCGTAGGTCTCAGGCGGATGCTTAAGTGGTGAAAGCATCAGGATTTAGGGCCAGGCATAGTGGGGTATCTAATCCCAGTTTGTGTCCTGGCTTTCGTGGAGTTTTGTTGATCATGAAGCTAAGATCATTTCTATGGGAATGTTAGATGTATCTTGTGCTTATAACAGCTTGGTTACATTTCAGTCTTAGTTGTAGTGATAGTGGAAAACCACTCTTTACGCCGTATAAAGTTAATTTGGGTTTCTTGTGTGACCGCGGTGGCTGGCACAAGATTTACCAACCCTAGTAGGTTGCTTTAACTAAGTCAAGTTTACACTTATTGCTTAATATTGATTACTGCTGAAAACCCGTGGGGGCGTGGCTAAGCAAGGCGTTTTGGGCTACAATTGGAGTGGTGTGCCTGATGCCTGCTCCTGCTGTCTTTTTAAGGTGCTGAGGGCATTTTCACTGGGATGCGGATACTTGCATGTATATATTTGGCAAGAACTAACTGTAAGGTTAGGACTAAGTCTTTTTTGTCCTTGGGTATGTGGGATAGCCGTCTTAACATCTTCAGTGTTATGCTTTATTGTAAGCTACAAGGACTAAGGCTGTTTTAGGCATAGTGATTATTATTGGGGCTTGTTTTAGTTGTAGTGATGGTTGACATTGATTTAGGGTTTGTTTAGTGGTTGGAGAAGTAGTTTAATTGGATAACAAAAATGTGTTGTTGAGGGGCTTTGAGGGGTGGAAAGGAATGGGTTTGTTAAGGTTTTATGTTCTTGTAGTTGAAATTACAACGATGGTTTTTCAGGCCAAAAGTCTTGGATAGAAGCCAAGCAGGAATTGTTATGACGTACTTTATATTATTTTTAAGTGTTAGCTTTATTTTGGGGGGGTTAGCAGTTGCTTCTAATCCTTCTCCATATTATGCAGTAGTGGGGTTAGTGTTGGCGTCTATTGTAGGGTGTGGATGGTTAATGAGTTTGGGGGTGTCTTTTGTATCATTAGTGCTGTTTCTGGTATATTTAGGTGGGATGTTGGTGGTTTTTGTGTATTCGGTCTCATTGGCAGCAGATCCATTTCCTGAAACTTGGGGGGATTGGCGGGTTGTTGGGTATGGTGCTGGGTTAGTTTTAGCGTTGGGGGGTGGGGTATTTATTGTAGGGCTATCTGAGTTAGAGTGGTTGGGGATGAACACGGTGGACAGTGGGGGTGTTTTATCTGTTCGGTTGGATTTTGAGGGGGCGGCCATGTTTTATTCTTGGGGGGTTGGTCAATTTTTAATTGCGGGCTGGGGTCTGTTGCTGACGTTGTTTGTTGTACTAGAACTTGTACGAGGGATGTCTCGTGGGGCGATTCGGGCGGTCTAAGGTGGTGTGGTTCAGAGAATAGTTTAATGAAAATGCCAGCTTTGGGAGTTGGTGATAAAGGTTTGATTCCTTTTTTTCTGAAGGCGTTGGAAAAAAGTTTGGGATTAATTGTTAAAGGGCCATGTGGGCGGGATATTAATTAGAATAGTAGGGGTGATTAATTGGGGAGTTGAGAGGGTGAGAGGAAATGATGGGGTAAATTAAAGTGTAAACAAACAAACAAACAAGCAATTAACAAATGAATGATAAGGGGAAATGATGGGGTAAATTAAAGTGTAAACAAACAAACAAACAAGCAATTAACAAATGAATGATAAAGGGAAATGATGGGGTAAATTAAAGTGTAAACAAACAAACAAACAAACAAACAACAAATGAATGATAAGGGGAAATGATGGGGTAAATTAAAGTGCAAACAAACAAACAAACAAACAAACAACAAATGAATGATAAGGGGAAATGATGGGGTAGATTAAAGTGTAAACAAACAAACAAACAAGCAATTAACAAATGAATGATAAAGGGAAATGATGGGGTAAATTAAAGTATATTAAAAAAATTTAACAAATTGATGATACAAATGTTTTAACTGGAAAATTAGGGGAATGGAAAGTTTATAAAATTTAAAATTTTTGTTAAAAGTTTAAAAAACAAAAATTATTGATGATTAGAGGGGAAGTCCCTAGATCATTGCAAAAAATGGCAAATTTTTTGCATTTTTTTGCAATTTTTTGTGAAATTGATGACAAAAAACATGTCTGGCGTGCATTAATTAAACTGCAACTTGATGAGAGACGTAATGGAAAAACCAAGCCAACAGCACGTGACGGTGCATCAGTACATCAATTATGAGACCGAATAGCACACTTGGAAACCATATCATTAATTTTCACGCGAAAGTGAGAAAACCGCTCGCCGACCATAAGGGGTACATGTCAACCATATATGGGAGCCCCCTGGCGGAGCACTCTGAAGGGCTTATTGAGATCTACCCAAAAAAAAAAAACCAAAAGTTTAGAAGAGGGAAAATGCCGCGATCACGAGGTCCAAATTGGCCGAGCATCCCCAACCATTAGTAACGGAGCGCAAGTTTAGGAAAATTAAGCAAGTTATGGCCCTGACCGAGGAACCAGAGGCGACAAAGAGCAAGTTATGAGAGTGGGTTATTGGTGGAGAGGGAAAGAATACACCTGAAGCTGGACATGATAAACATTACTAACGCCGGGTTGCTGGTTTCTCGTGAGGAGTACGACTAATAAATAACCCAGCACTTCTTGGTTGGTACATAGAGCAAGGTTAAGTGGTGAGTGGTCCATGGACCATGGATTCTAGGTTCTGTGACGTTCCTCGTATTGAGGGGGATTTTATGCGAAAATTGGCGGTTTTAGGTTTTAGTTCGGTTAGCGGTGTTATTCCTAGAACATGACATATTATGTCCTTGTGTGGGAATGTGCCTAGGTCTGTTAATGACGAGTCTTGGGTTGTATGGGAGATAGTATGGAATATTTGGTTGGGCTTGCAATAATATTATGTCAGATTTTCCTACATGCATGTTATGTCTAATGTGGTGGAGGATGCTATGCAAAGTAATACATACCGTAGGGTATGGGGGGAGGGGGGGGCCCCTCCCCTTGATGTCCGTGTTGATTGGAAGGTTGGGGGGGTGTTTGGGTATTTTTTGGAAAACTCTAAGAAGGGGGTAACCTTCAGTCTTTGGTTTACAAGACCAACGTTTTTTATAAACTATTAGAGTAGTTAGAGGTTGAGTATCTTATTTTCTAGGAGGCTGGTGATGGGAAATAAGATGAGAATGATTGTGAAGTACATAGTTGAGGCAAGTTGTCCGATGATAATAAATGGATGTTCGACTGGTTGGCTACCGATTCATGTAAGAATTAAAAGATTTGTTACTAGGATTCAGAATAAGAGTTGGGAGAGAGGTCGGAAGGTTATAGTTCGCTGTTTTGATATGTGGAGGAATGGGGCTAGAAATAGGATTAAGACGGAGGCGGCTAGGGCTAGAACTCCTCCTAATTTGTTGGGGATTGATCGTAGGATGGCATATGCAAATAGGAAGTACCACTCAGGTTTGATGTGGGGAGGTGTTACTAGTGGGTTTGCGGGTGTAAAATTTTCTGGATCTCCTAGGAGGTTAGGTGAGAATATGGCAAGTGTTATTAGGGGAATGAGGAGGAACAAAAGGCCTAGAATATCCTTTGTTGAGAAATAGGGGTGGAATGGGATTTTGTCGCAGTCTGAATAAATACCTAGGGGGTTGTTTGAGCCTGTTTCATGTAAGAAGGTTAAGTGGATGAGGGTGAGGCCTGCAATTAGGAATGGGAGGAGGAAGTGGAGGGCAAAGAACCGGGTAAGTGTGGGGTTGTCGACTGAGAATCCTCCTCAAGCTCATTCTACAAGTGTTTGGCCAATGTAAGGAATTGCTGAGAATAGGTTAGTAATTACTGTAGCGCCTCAGAATGATATTTGGCCTCATGGGAGGACGTACCCTACGAAGGCAGTTGCTATTAGAGTTAAGAGGAGAATAACTCCTGTGTTTCAGGTTTCTTTATATAGGTAGGAACCATAGTAGAAGCCTCGTCCGATATGCAGGTAAATGCATATGAAGAAAAAGGAAGCGCCGTTTGCATGAAGGTTTCGAATTAATCAGCCGAATTGAACATTTCGGCATGTGTGGGCGACGGATGTGAATGCTAGAGTGATATCTGCTGTATAATGTATTGCTAGTAGGAGGCCAGTGGTGATTTGGATTGTTAGACAAATGCCAAGAAGTGATCCAAAGTTCCATCAGGCGGAAATGTTTGGTGGTGTTGGGAGGTCAATTAAAGAGTTGTTAACTATTTTTAGAAGGGGGTGATGTTTTCGTAAGTTGGGGGCCATTAATTCTTAGTTCTGTGTGAAAAGGATTATAATGAAGATAGATAAAGCGAAGGATCCTAGATAGGTTTTGATTAGTCCGGAGTGTAGGGTAGTTGAGACTTTGGATATTTTGAGCTGAAGGGTTGCTAGTCCTTCTGGGCCTATTTTTTTATATCAAGATAGGTCGATTAAATGGAATGCAATGTTCTGGCCGTTGTTTAAGAGCTTAGTGGGGCTGAGGCGGTGTATAAGGGGGTTAAAATATCCTAGAGTGCTGGAGAAGTTTGTAGCGGTATTTTGTTTAGGGGTAGAGAAGGTGTGTGTGAGTTTTGATAATTCTAATGCCAGAATAATGCCTAATGCTGTAACAATGATAGCAGTGGTTTTTGTGATTAGTGGTATGGTTATAGGAGGGGTTTTTGCAGGGGAGATATAGGAGGTAATTAGTAGGCCAGCTATAATACTTCCTAAGGCAAGACGAGTAATTGGGTTTGTGACTGCTGGGTCGTTTTCATTAATAGGAGTAATGGAGGGAATTCGGGTGTAGTCAGTTTGTACTAGTAGGGCTATACGTAGGCTGTAAGTTGCGGTGAAAGCTGTGGCTATAAGGGTTAGTAGAAGTGCTCAGGTGTTTAGGTAGGAGGTGTTAAGGCTTTCGATAATGAGGTCTTTTGAGTAAAACCCTGCTAAAAATGGTGTTCCTATGAGAGCTAAATTTCCGATTGTTAGGCATGAGGTAGTTGTAGGGAGTAGTTTCTGTAATCCTCCTATTTTTCGAATGTCTTGTTCGCCGTTAAGGCTGTGAATGACAGACCCAGAGCAGAGGAAGAGTATGGCTTTGAAGAATGCGTGTGTGGAGATGTGTAGGAAGGCTAGTTGGGGTAGATTTAGGCCAATAGTGACTATTATTAGTCCTAGTTGGCTGGATGTGGAAAAGGCAATAATTTTTTTGATGTCGTTTTGGGTAAGAGCGCATGTAGCGGCAAATAGGGTGGATAGGGCACCTATACAAAGGCACATAGTTAGGGCAATTTGGTTGTTACATAATATGTGGTGAGTGCGAATAAGTAAGAAGATTCCGGCAACTACTATTGTGCTGGAATGGAGTAGGGCGGATACAGGGGTTGGTCCTTCTATAGCTGCAGGGAGTCATGGGTGTAGGCCAAATTGGGCGGATTTACCTGTGGCGGCTAGGATGAGCCCTAAGAGAGGGAGGAGGGGTATTTGGTCTGGGGAGGACTGCTGTTGGATCTCTCAGGTGTTTATTGAGGATGCCAGTCATGCTATGCAGAGGATTAGTCCAATATCCCCGATACGGTTGTAAAGTACGGCTTGAAGTGCGGCGGTGTTGGCTTCTGCTCGGCCATGTCATCATCCAATCAGGAGGAAGGACATAATTCCAACTCCCTCTCAGCCGATAAATAGGAGGAATATATTATTGGCGATGATTAAGGTGAGTATTGCAATGAGAAAGATTAGAAGGTAAAGAGAAAATTTTGTGGTGTGGGGCTCTGAGGCTATATATCATGTTGTAAATTGAAGAATAGATCATGTTACGAATAGTGCAATAGGAAAAAATGTTAAGGAGTATAGGTCTATTTTAAGGCTAAGGGGGATTTTGAAGTTTGCAATAAATTTTCATTCTCCATAGAAAGTGGTGTTTTCTATATTTAGGTAGATGAAGAGGATTATGGGAACTAAACTAATTATAAAGGAAGTTTTAACAGTGTGCATGATGGTTGTTGGAGAGTTTAGATAGTTTTTGGATAGGAGGGGGAGCAAGATAGGCATAGAGAGGGTAGCCAGGGTCAAAAATATAGAAGTGTTGAGGATTAATGGGTAGTCCATTACTTTTACTTGGACTTGCACCAAGATGAATGGCTCCTAAGACCAGTGGATTGCTATTATCCTTTAAAAGTAAGGGGGCTGAGGTCTTAGACTCAGATGCAAGAGTGAGCAGTTCTTGTTGGTTAAACCTCCCCTCGGCAGGCAAGAAGAGTTTAACTTCTATTTTTAGGATCACAGTCTAATGTTTGGTTTAAAACTATGCTTGCATGTGGGAATTCCTGAGATTAACTCTGGCTTTAGGATGAGGAGGAGGGAGGGTAGGATATGAAGTGTTATAAGAAGATGTTCTCGTGTATTTGAATTTTGGACAGTTGTAATATAGGTTGGAGTTGGGCCTCGTTGGGTTATAAGGAGCATGTAGAGGGTATAGGCTGCAGTTAGTAGGGTTGCGGTCCCAGTTAGGATAATGGTGAAGGTGGATCAGTTGAAGAGTGCAATTATGATGGTTAATTCAGCTATTAGGTTAGTAGTAGGGGGAAGGGCTATGTTTGTTAAGTTGGCTAGGAGTCATCAGAGTCCTGTAAGAGGTAGAAGGGGTTGTAGGCCCCGTGTTAGAAGGAGAGTACGACTATGTATGCGTTCGTAGTTTGTATTGGCTAGGCAAAATAGCATGGAAGAGGTGAGACCATGTGAGATTATTAGGATTATGGCCCCTGAAAAGGATCAGTGGGTTTGGATTATTGTTGCGGCAATGACTAGACCTATGTGACTTACTGAGGAGTAGGCGATTAGTGACTTGAGGTCGATTTGGCGTAGGCAGATGGAGCTTGTCATTAGTGCCCCTCATAAGGCTAGGGTTAAAAATGGGTAGTAGAGGTAGTCTAATAGGGAGTTTGTAATTATTGAGATACGCATAATGCCATATCCCCCAAGTTTGAGGAGGAGCGCAGCTAGGAGTATAGATCCTGCGATTGGCGCTTCTACATGAGCTTTTGGGAGTCATAAGTGTAAACCGTAAAGGGGAGCTTTTACTATGAAAGCAAGCAATAGGGCTAGACTTGATATGAGGCCTGTTCAGGAGTTTGTAAGAGGTGAGTGTGAAAGTTTTATAATAGTCATGTGTATAGTTCCTGTTTGAGTGTGAAGGTAAAGAATTACTACCAGTAGGGGGAGAGAGCTAATTAGTGTATAAAATAAGAGGTAGATTCCAGCACTTAAACGTTCTGGTTGGCTACCTCATCGTGTGATTAGAATTAGGGTGGGGATTAGGGTAGCTTCGAATGCGATATAAAATAGTATCAGATCTAAGGCTGAGAAGGCTAGGATAATGAATGGTTGAGTGAGGATTATGGTTATGGTAAAAATATATTTTCGTGTAGGAGGTTCTTGTTGAAGGTGATTTTGGCTTGCTAGAATTATAAGGGGTAGAAGTCAACAAGATAGAACTAATAAGGGGGATGAAATTTGGTCGGTTCCAAGTCATGATGATAGGTTTTTGCTAGGATAATAGGTTGAAGGAAGCCATTGTAAGCTAGCGGTTGCAATTAAGAGGCTGTGCGAGGTGACATTGAGTCATAGAAATTTTGGAGGAGATAAGAGGGTTATGGGGAGTAATATGATTGTGGGAAGAATAATTTTTAACATTGTAGAAGGTTTAGATTGTGTAAATGGTCTGATCCATGAGTTCGGGTGGAAGCTACTAGGACTGCTAGACCAGTGCCTGCTTCACAGGCTGAGAACGCTAACATAAGAATGGGTATTAAGGTGGGGGATGTTGTCTGAGTTTGAATAGGTCACATAGAGAGGGCAATGTATATTGATAGTATTATACTCTCTAAGCATAGTAGAGCAGAAATTAGGTGTATTCGGTGAAAGGCTAGTCCTAAACTGCTTAGGGTGAAGGCAGAGTAGAAGCTTAGATGCAGAAAGGTCATTGAGAAAGTCACGGGGTAGGACTGTGGTTTGTTGAGCCGAAATCAACTGTCTTTGCTAGACTAACTTTCTGAAGTTACTCTGCTCATTCTAGGCCCCCTTGAATTCATTCATAGATTAGTCCTAATGCGAGGAGGAGAATGACTGCGGAGGTTCATGTTAGGGTAGTGAGAGGGGAGGGGAGTTGAGTAGCTCATGGGAGGGGCAGTAGGAGGGCAATTTCTAGGTCAAATAAGAGGAATAAGATTGCGACAAGGAAGAATCGGATTGAAAATGGGAGGCGGGCAGAACCCAGTGGGTCAAAGCCACACTCGTATGGGGACAATTTTTCTGAATCTGGATTTATTTGGGCTAATCAGAGGTTTAGTGAAGTTAGGATGATACACAGTGATAGGGAAATTGTGAATATAAAGAGGATTATGTTAATTGCCTTTCTCTGGGTTTGATCCAGATTTTAGAGATTGGAAGTCAATTGTAATTAATATACTAGAAGGGCAAGATCCTCATCAATAGATGTTATGTAGAGGAACAGTCAGATAATGTCAACAAAATGTCAGTATCAGGCCGCTGCTTCAAAGCCAAAGTGGTGGTTGGATGTGAAATGGAATTTTACAAGGCGGAGGAGGCAAATCAAGAGGAAGGAGGATCCAATGATTACGTGGAGGCCATGGAATCCTGTGGCGACGAAAAAGGTTGACCCATAGACTCCGTCGGCAATTGAGAATGGGGCTTCATAATATTCTATTGCTTGAAGTGCTGTAAAGTAGAATCCTAATAGTACGGTTATAAGTAGGGCTTGGGTAGCTTGGTTTCGATTACCCTCTGTGATGCTGTGATGTGCTCATGTAACAGTGACTCCTGAGGCTAGGAGGATAGCAGTATTTAGCAGGGGGACTTCTATTGGGTTTAGAGGCTTGATCCCTATAGGGGGTCATTGCCCTCCGAGTTCTGGGGTGGGAACTAGGCTGGAGTGGAAGAATGCTCAGAAGAATCCTAGGAAGAAGAATGCTTCGGATGTAATAAATAGAATTATTCCGTAGCGTAAGCCCTTTTGGACTGTGGGGGTATGGTGACCTTGGGATGTGCTTTCTCGTACGATATCACGTCATCATTGGAGTATCACTAGGACTATAGAGAGTAGGCCTAGGAGTAAGAGTTGGATAGAGCTGTGGTGAAATCACATGGTTAGTCCAGAGGTGGTGAGGAGGGCGGCTGCTGCTCCGAAAATGGGTCAAGGGCTTGGGTCTACTATGTGAAATGAGTGGGCTTGGTGTGTCATTAAGGGTTAAATGTTTTCTTGTAAGTAAAGGCTTAGAAGAAGTACAAAGACGTATGCTTGGATTATTGCTACGGCTACTTCTAGAATTGTTAAGAGGAGTAGAATAGTTATAGTTAGAAGAGACACGGTGGGTATAATGGGAAGGAGGACGGTAGTGGCTGTTGAAATGAGTTGGATGAGTAGGTGTCCAGCTGTGAGGTTGGCTGTGAGGCGAACTCCTAAGGCCAGAGGACGAATGAGAAGGCTTGTTGTTTCAATTATGATGAGAGCAGGAATTAGAGGTGTCGGGGTGCCTTCTGGTAGAAGGTGCCCAAGAGAAGCTGAGGGTTGGTTTCGTAGGCCTGTTAGCAGGGTGGCAAGTCATAGGGGGAAGGCGAGGGCTAGGTTTATTGATAGTTGGGTGGTAGGTGTGAATGTGTAAGGTAGGAGGCCTAATAGATTAATAGTTAGAAGTATAATTATGAGTGATGATAGGATTAGGGCTCATTTATGGCCTTTTTTGTTTAATGGGGTTATTAGTTGTTTTGTGATTAAGTGGAGGAATCAGAGTTGAAGAGTTGAGAGACGATTCGTAACTCATCGATTGCCAGGAGAAGGAAGTAATAGGGTTGGAAATAACAGTGAGACGAGGATGAGAGGGATTCCGAGGAGGGTTGGGCTTATGAATTGATCAAAGAAGCTTAGGTTCATGGTCAGTTTCAGGAGCGGGGTTTTGTAGTGAGTAGTGTTTTGTTGGAGGGAGGGTTGGTTGGGATAAATAGTAGGAGTTTGGGCTGCAGGATAAGAGAAAAAGTGAGTCATGAAGTAAGTATAATAAAAAGTCAAGGTGCGGGGTTTAGTTGGGGCATGTCATTAAGGAGGATGGATAATCCTCTTTCTCTAGCTTAAAAGGCTAGTGCTGGTTCATAGCTTCTTAATGATTAGGATGTTAGAAGTGAAGATCAGTTTTCGAAGTGTGTTAGAGGGGCTGATTCTACTACAATAGGTATGAAGCTGTGGTTGGCTCCACAGATTTCTGAGCACTGACCGTAGAAGACTCCAGGGCGGGTTGTGATAAAGGAAGTTTGGTTTAGTCGCCCTGGAATTGCATCGGTTTTTACACCAAGGCTAGGAACAGCTCAGGAGTGGAGAACGTCATCAGCTGTAACGATAATTCGAATTGGGGATTCTATTGGAATGACGATGCGGTTATCAACTTCTAGGAGGCGGAAATGGCCGAGTGGTAGGTCTGTAGTTGGTAGTATGTAAGAGTCAAAAGATAAGTCTTTAAAGTCTGTGTACTCATAGGATCAGTATCATTGGTGGCCAATGGCTTTGAGGGTGAGGTCAGGCTCATCGATTTCGTCTATTATGTAGAGGATTTGAAGGGATGGGAGGGCTAACATGATTAGGACAATGGCGGGTAGGATTGTTCAGACAAGTTCTACTTCTTGTGCATCGACGGTGTTAGAGGATAGTTTTTCTATAAGTATAAGAGCTAGTAAATACAGGACTAGGCTACAAATGGCTAGAGCGACTATTAGGGCGTGGTCGTGAAATTCAATAAGTTCTTCTATAATAGGGGATGAAGCGTCTTGAAAACCAAATTGAGAGTGGTTGGCCATGGAGTTGGAATGGGATGTACTGGGTTTTCACCTGTGATTTAGTCTTGACAAGGCTATGTAATGATTTTACTAACAACCCATAAGAAAGAAGCATGAGTGGTTTGATGCGGTTGGCTTGAAACCAGCTTATGAGGGTTCGATTCCTTCCTTTCTTGTACTTGGACAAAGGCTGGTTCTTCGAAGGTATGATAGGGAGGAGGGCAGCCGTGAATTCATTCGATGTTTGTAGAGGTAAGTTCTGGTTGTACTACTTTCCGTTTGGATGCGAAGGCTTCTCAGATAATGAACATTAGTATAATTACAGCTACTATGGAGATGAGGGAGCCGATGGAGGATAGGGTGTTTCATAGGGTATAAGCATCTGGGTAATCTGAGTATCGTCGTGGTATACCAGCTAGGCCTAGGAAATGTTGTGGGAAAAATGTTAGGTTGACTCCAAAGAATATTACTCCAAAGTGGGCCTTGGCTCATGTGGAGTGAAGGGAGTAGCCGGTGAATAGTGGGAATCAATGTGTGAAGCCAGCTAGAATGGCGAATACTGCCCCCATAGACAGTACATAGTGGAAGTGTGCAACTACGTAGTAGGTGTCGTGCAGGGCGATATCTAGGGAGGAGTTGGCAAGGACGATGCCTGTTAGTCCACCAATGGTGAAGAGGAAGATAAAGCCTAGGGCTCATAGTATGGGTGGGTCTCATTTGATCGTTCCACCATGTAGGGTTGCTAATCAGCTGAAGACTTTGATGCCGGTGGGGATTGCAATGATTATAGTGGCGGATGTGAAGTAAGCTCGGGTGTCTACGTCCATGCCAACTGTAAATATGTGGTGAGCTCATACGATAAAGCCTAGGAAGCCAATGGATAGTATGGCTCAGACTATGCCTATGTAGCCAAAGGGCTCTTTTTTACCGGCGTAATAGGCTACAACATGGGAAATAATTCCGAATCCTGGCAGGATAAGGATGTAGACCTCTGGATGGCCAAAAAATCAGAATAAGTGTTGATATAAAATTGGGTCTCCGCCTCCTGCGGGGTCAAAGAATGTGGTGTTTAGGTTTCGATCTGTTAGAAGCATTGTAATGCCAGCAGCGAGGACTGGTAGGGAGAGGAGAAGTAGGACTGCAGTAATTAGGACAGATCAGACGAATAGAGGGGTCTGGTATTGTGAGAGAGCAGGTGGTTTTATATTGATTGCTGTGGTAATAAAGTTGATTGCTCCAAGGATGGATGAGACACCTGCCAGGTGAAGGGAGAAGATAGCAAGGTCTACTGATGCGCCAGCGTGGGCTAGATTTCCTGCTAAGGGTGGGTATACTGTTCATCCTGTTCCGACTCCGGCTTCTACTGTAGAAGATGCTAGGAGAAGTAGGAAGGATGGGGGAAGTAGTCAGAAGCTCATGTTATTTATTCGTGGAAATGCTATGTCGGGGGCACCAATTATTAGAGGTACTAATCAGTTGCCAAATCCTCCGATCATAATAGGCATTACTATAAAGAAAATCATAACGAAGGCATGTGCGGTGACGATTACATTGTAAATTTGGTCATCGCCTAGAAGGGTGCCTGGCTGCCCTAGTTCTGCTCGAATGAGGAGACTAAGGGCTGTGCCGATTATACCAGCTCATGCACCAAAAATAAGGTAAAGTGTGCCGATATCTTTGTGGTTAGTGGAGAATAGTCAACGGTTGATGAAAGTCATAGGTAAGATGGCTGAGTGTAGAAGCGTTAGGCTGTAGTCCTTTTTACAGAGGTTTAATTCCTCTTCTTATCGATTCTGTAGTGAAATTCATGTTGAGTTGCAAGCTCATTGATGTGCATTAAACATGCGCCGGGATCTAGTAGGCAGAAGCCTGTTGGTTAGGGCATTTAGCTGTTAACTAAAATTTTATGGGATCAAAGCCCATCTGTCTAGGGGGAGGTTCTAGCTTAATTAAAGCATCTGAGTTGCATTCAGGAGATGCAGGTTAGTGTCCTGTGTACCTTAACAGAAACTAAGAGGGATTAGCTCTTGTTTAAGGCTTTGAAGGCCTTCGGTTTAAATAACCTAAGTTTCTAGGGGATTGCGAGTATTATGGGAGATAGTGGCAGGAGCATAATTGATAGGGAGGTAAAGGTTGTGGTTATGGTGTTAGTTGGTTTGTTAGTTTGTCACTGTTTTATGTAGTTGGTGAAGTTTGGGGGTAGTGTGATGGTTGCACAGTAGGCCAGTCGTAGGTAGAAGAAAAGTCCAAGTAAAGAGAGTAGGCTAATAGCTGTGGCTAATACTGTTAGTTCTTGTTTTGTGAGCTCTTGAATAATTAATCACTTGGGTAGGAATCCTGTTAGGGGAGGAAGACCTGCGAGGGAGAGAAGGGTGAGCATAAGGATTGTAGTGAGTGATGGGATTTTGGTTCATGTGGATATAACAGTGGATAGTTTTAGGGTATTGGTTGTGCTAAGGATGAGGAAGATGGCAGAAGTTGTTACGGTGTAGAGATAGAACGTAATTAAAGTTAGATTGGGGTTGTAGTTGAGAATAATGGTTATTCATCCTAGGTGTGTGATAGATGAGAAGGCTAAAATTTTGCGAGTTTGGGTCTGGTTAAGTCCTATTCAGCCACCTAGGGCAGCGGAAGCAATAGCTATTGAAGATAGGAGAGTTGGGTTGAGTGAAGGGGATGTAAGGTAGAATAGTGTGGTTGGTGGGAATTTTATGACTGTGGCCAGTAGGAGGCATGTTGTCATAGTTGAGCCTTGAAGAACTTCTGGAAATCAGAAATGAAATGGGACTAAGCCTAGTTTAATTGAGATTGCAATAGTTAGTAGTATGCATGATATGGGGTGGGTTAGTTGGGTGATGTCCCATTGGCCAGAGAATCATGCATTGGTCATGCTGGAGAATAGAAGTAGCGTGGATGCGGCTGCCTGGGTTAGAAAGTATTTAGTAGAGGCTTCAATGGCTCGTGGATGGTGGCTTTTAGAGATTAATGGGAGAATAGCTAAAGTGTTAATTTCTAAGCCGACCCATGCTATTATTCAGTGGCTACTTGAAATTGTGATTGAGGTTCCTAAGAGCAGGCTTATTGTGGAGATTAGTTTAGCTTGGGGGTTCATTAGTAAGGGAAGGAGTTAAACCATCATTTTCGGGGTATGGGCCCGATAGCTTAATTAGCTGACCTTACTAGAAAATAATATAGAGGGAGTATAGAGGATTTTGATTCCTTTAGCGTAGGTTCGATTCCTACTTTTCTAAAATTAGGAAATGAGAGGGCTGGTATACCTCTATATTTACTTTATCATAGTAACCCTTTTGGATTCAGGCACATTTCCTTGAGTGTCTTAGGTGGGGAGGTAGGCCTGCATAGGAGATAGGGAGGCTGGTATGCCATAGGCATAAGGCTAATGTTAGGGGTAAGAAGTTTTTTCAGAGCAAATGTATGAGTTGATCATATCGGAATCGAGGGTAAGAGGCGCGGATTCATAAGAATCCTGCGGAAAGGAGGAGGGTTTTTGTAGCTAGAGTAGGGGGAATGAGTTCTTGAGGGAGATTAAGTGAGCTAGGGTTTAGGAATAGAATGGTTGTGAGTGCGTTTATTAGTATAATGTTAGCATATTCGGCGAGAAAAAATAGGGCGAATGGCCCTGCGGCATATTCTACGTTGAACCCTGAGACTAGTTCAGATTCTCCTTCTGTCAGGTCAAATGGAGCACGGTTTGTTTCGGCAAGAGTTGTTTGCTGCCTGTGATGCTGCCTGCTGTTTCTGCCTGGTTTTGGCTACATGCTCTGATTTATCTCTGGTAGGAAATGTACAGGAGGGGATGTCTATAATTAGTCAGCCAGGGCCTCTGAGAGAGGGCTGTCAAACTCTGGTAGCCTCACTAAAAAAAGATGGCTTGATTGACTTGCCATTAAACTGTGTGTATGCAGCCCTCCTCAGAACTATTTCTGGTTTCTATTTAAGCATTCCAAGAGCAGTGGAAGTCCATTTACAGGAAATCAAATAGCAGACAATAGGGACCTATCTCAGCAGGAAAAAGCATAGGCTTTTATTTACAAGGAACTAATTCTTCCAAGCAAAGGGAAGCAGCAGACACAGCGACAGACTGTCACTTCCCCTCCCAAATGGCTGCTAAAAGGGATAGACATTGCACTCTGACAAAATGTTTACATATGACCCCTTCAATAGCCAAACTGACTGTTGTTTAGAGCCAGGAGTGAGCAATAAATAATGCCACTGACTTTCACCTTGCTGCAAAAACTTTCATCTTGGAGGACAGGAAACTCTTTTGGACACTCTTCACACCTTGAAAAAAATGCCTTTGCATAAGTTAGATGGCAATTGGAATGACCTTCAAGAGAGATGTTGATCCACAAGGGAACCTAGTCCAGAGACCATTTATTTTCATCCTTGCTCTGTCAAAGGATGAGACTTGAGGAGCATGTTCCTTTAATACCATGCTCAGTCAGCCTTTGCTTCTTCTCTTTGGAAGAGGAGGCTCTCAGGAAGAGGGTCGTGATTCATTTTGTGCCTGCTTCTAAGAGACTGTGGTGGAGAAAAACAAATTTCTATTTTTCTGCATTAATCTTTGCAAGCTGTTAAAATTGAGCAAGTGTAGATGATGGTCTTACTGACACTCCTACAGCTTTTGTAGCCTGTAAGTGCTCTTAACAGGCTGAGAAACTACTGGTTATTTTCTGCAGGCACTTGTCCTCTACCAAACCTTCAAATAAAAGCATTCCTACACCCACTGTTTCTTCTGAGTCCCTTTTCAACAGCTCTCTTGCCTGGAGCCTTTTATAGCCTGTGGTCTGTTTATGGGTTCAGCTTTATAGCCAGCCTAATTAGTTGCTGTGATAAGGATAATTAGGTAATTAGGATAATTTGGATAGCACAGTATGCGGCTCTTCAAACCTCTTTTCTGGAGAGCTTTGTCTGCCACAGCATAGTCAGTGACACTTGTCTGATCTAATGGAAAACAAAAAGCCCAAATATCTCTGAGCATGATTGATGGCAGAGAGTCAACATCCAAGCCAGAGAGCTGAGAGTAAGTAACTCTGAGACACACTTTGTGAGGGCTGAACTCACACAGTCACAGCTGAAAGACACACAACATGATAGCTTCCTCATATCTTGTGGGTTCCAAAAGCAGGATTCAAGATGCTCCATTCCTCACCTGCTGACTTTTGATGGACACAACGGTGAAGCACTTGTAAAAAATTATGAAGAAAGCATGAAATTCTCCTTTCTTTAGTATCTTCAAAATCACATGGAATGCTTTCCTGATAGATATGCTCCAGCCAAATACAAGTTACAAGCCACATCATATGAATGACTAGAAATTTTCTCGTTTCTCAGAGAGTGAGACTGCAAGTTCTTGAGCCTCTCTTCTCTGAATGCATGTGGCTCAATGGACTTTCCCTTGTAATCCCTTTTTCTCATTCCCTTTTCCCTTTAGTTCCTAATATTCGTATTGTAAGTATGGAAGTAGGAATGCCAGTGGGATCATAATTGCAAAGAGAGTACCTTAGGTAGAAAAGTTTGGAAGCATTTTCCCTTTCCTAATTGCAATTGCTAATTCCTAATTGCAATATCCCAAATTGTTTCAAGAGGTGAAGTGTCATCCAAAGATTATGGAGGACTGAAAGGCAAGACACAAACTGGGAATAAACAGGGAATTTGAAATGAACAATGTGAGAGACAATGGCTATTAAATAACCAATTGAATTTCCAGCATTCATTCGAAGGGAATAACTTATCAAACATTGGAGCCTAGGCTGAGGAGGAAGAAGATATAGGACCTGTTAAACATGATGCATGTTCATGGAGAAAGAAATGTGAAGGCTGATAACTATTGAAATAGTGCATGAAAAGAAATGATTCAGCATGGAGAAGAGCAGCCAGTCTGACCTCTGTTATTCGCTGATCTGAGCTGCTCCCAGAAACTTTTCCCTCTATGTCCATGCTGGAAACAGGAAAAAAAATGACCAAGGGAAGGGATGCTGGAGCACCATGTGGGTGCTCCCAGGGACAGGTACAAATGCAGGTGCAGAACACTCTGCACTCTGATGTGCAAGCCACATCTGGAGACAGAGTGGTGTGGAAGGTATCACAGCTGGGACCTGAGATAAGACTATGCAGCCCCTCAAGCACAGGCAGTTGGCCAGAGTTCAGTCCCAACAGCTGAGCTATAGAAAAGATCTGAAGTGAAACTGAAACACTAGGAAGTCTCCTGAGACCCTGCTATTCATATAATCCCAGGGCACAGAGAGAAAAAAGATTTCCTAGCAAATTGGTTTACTGAGGTTTTAAACTAGAGATGGAAAGGATCCAATCTATATAGGGAAACATGCAAGATTCCTGCCAAATACAGGCTGAGTTACAGCTATGGGCTGGAACTTCTCTAACCTGCAATACATTAGACTGGAGGGGTTCAGGCAATACTGGTGGGGTAGAAGTCTCTGGACTTGTGCATGAGACCAGGTCTTATACAAGTATCATTCCTGATGGAGAAAAACCTGCATTCCCTCTCCTGCCTGCACAGCAGATGAATCCAGGATTTCCTGGTTAGAGAGGACCAGGAGTTCTTCAATACAAGCAGAAATCTTAGAGCGAGGCTAACAGCCAAATCGATTCTTAACTTCTTCCAGTAGTCTCCTGGGTTTTTCGGAGTTATTAGTCTTTATAAATATATGCTGCAATTGACTGAACTGATTGCCCAAACATACATTGGCTGTTTCAGTGCCTGCAGGCTTTCCTAAACAAAAGACACGATCTGCTTCTGAACTGTAGTTCAGTGATTCATATTATATTTATGTTTTCAAATGAATGCCTCTAGTCCATTCTTTCCATTAAATCACTCTTGGCTTTTTCATATCACTGAGTCTTGCAACAGACCTTACTCACAGTCAGCATTAACTAGGGCTGCTCAGGACGTTTTTGCTGAAGTGATTTTTCCATAACAAGATGTCAATTAGAGTAAATATTTTTTTCCACAATAATCAGTAGTGATGATGACTTTTCTCAACAATATTTTTAGCTTTTTTTTTACATTTAAAAATGTTTATTTACTCTTCTCTGTTTTTAGTTATTTGTTGACATTCCTGTGTCATTCAGTCTTCCAACTGGCATGTCATAACCTATTGTAGAAGTGGTGTGACAGTTATATTTTGGGATGAAAAAGAATGATGTGTGTAGGGAGAGGAATCAAATGGGAAAGTGGACACAAACACACAGTGGATTTATCAAGTGAGATGATATATGACATATGAGACGGCACAGGATGTGACAGTTATGTTACAATACCTGCTGTAATAGCCATTATTTGAAGGATTTTTTTTTTTTAATAAATAGAGGCAGCTGCTACTTCACAATGATTGAAACATCCTGTCTTTTCTGGATTATGTCTCCTACTAGTGTTAGTATATCCTAGCATTTGGAATAAAAGAAGTACTCATAAATTGGATGAGCAGCTATTGTTTAAAATATTTTAACGTGATTCCCAGTGAAGACTAGAAGGGCTACATCTCAAGAAATGATGTAAAATAACATAATAAAAATAACATAAGAATAAATACATAAGGGAATACTTTTTCCCCCAAAAGGACATTTTTTCTGAGGGTGTAGAATAGAACATTCAGTGGATTTTTTCCACTCTGGCTCAGAATGAAAGATTTTCACATTTTGCACCAGTGAAAAATGCTAGTAGCAGTACCCCTACATAGAACTGCCATGTTCATATAGAAGTGCAATGTTTTGTTGCTCCTTGTTGTCCTGTTTATGCATCCAAGGGAGTGTTTCAGCTCCCAGACTGAAGTAGACCCGTTTTACTTAAGACTTGTCCCCAGTAACAGGCAGGACCTACTTCTTCCTTTAGTAGGTAGGGTTCTTTAGCCTTCTTTCTTTCAGGCTGGATGTTCCTTTCAAAATATATGTTATCAATATTCATGGATTTAAGTATTACTGTTATCCCTATAAATGTCCATTCTGTTTCTGAGTTTTCTGCCTCAGTGACATTGTCTGGCAACAAATTACACTATGAAAAATGCAATTAAAATGATAAGTATGTCCTTTTGCTGGCTTTGAATTTGTTTCACTGAATTGTCATTTGTTTGGTTGGGGTTTTTTACATTATGAGCCAAAGGGAGCCATATTTCCCTGTCTCTCTTCCCTGACACTTTTATTGCTCATACAGTTTATCATGTTCTACTTCTCTCCTTCTTGTAAAAATTACATTTAACTATCTCTTCTCAGAGACTTCTCTTCTAGTTCCTTTGTTATGTTCATTGCTATTCTTCAAGTTCTGTGGACAGAGGATGATTTTTGAGACAAGTAATCGGAAATGCACATTAGAACTGACAAGAGATTTGCTGTGTTTTCATCAGGATTAGAAAAATTATTTATGCTGGAACAACTTTTGGTGAAAGACTCATCCTTTTTTTTTTAATTTGGAACACCTGAAAAAGATCAATAGAGCTATATTTTATAATATAGGAAAAGTTCAAAAACATTACTATTTCATGTAGTAGATACATTATATCAATGTTTGCAATCAAGATTAAACACTCTCAGATGAAAACAAAATAGTTTTGGGGAATTTAAGTAAAAATTTTTCTGGACAATACTTTTGGGATAAAAGTTATACACTCAAACTTCTTGTCCATATCACATTCATCTCAGCAAGTCCAGCAAACACCTTGGTATTGAGACAGTCTACTGTACAGCAACTAAATGCTATTAACTTCTCAGGAAAAAATGAGAGATCTTGGTCTTTCAGACATTTCAGGCAATGCAACTGATGTGTGGGCACATGTGTCATGAATTGCAGGAACAAATCAAGGCCCTAAAGCTGTGAAGCATCTAGTGTTCAAAGCTCCTACTAGTTTTGGAAGGAGGTAATTTTGTCCAGCTCACAGCAACATTTGACCCAAATTGGCTATTTTAGGAGGTCAGAAAACCCTTGCCAAGCTGATCTCCTTAAGCTGTCAAACCAGTGGGGTTCTCCAGGTGTTATTAATGTTGAAAGCTTTTTGCTTGGACTAGCATGGAGAGATAGGGATGTCTCCTGGGAAGTTAAAAGGCTGCTTTGCACATAATAAAAGATGCTTTAATACCGTCCCATGGAGATTCATCTTGTTTCTAATCTATCAAAACTAACTTGTGCCTCAGGGGCCTTTGGACCATTGCCCAATTTGCCTTGCCCATTTCTCATAAAAAAAACCCAGGAAAGTTTGGCAGCATCATCATTTCATGAATGAAGCAGATTGATGTAAACAACATTGTAAGTTTAATGGGGTCTATACTTGCAAGCATTAGTCCCACTCTGACCCCATACTCTAGACTCCTGCTGACCTGGGGGTTAGGCTCGTCTGAAGATAACATGAGTTCCTACACCAGTCCCCAGATTTATTCAAGCTTGTGTTGACTTTCAGCCTGTCTGCCTAAAATATACAAGAGGAAGGACAGATTGCTTTCTGCATCAAGTGCTGTCTAAAGGAAGTGTCTGCTGAGTTTTTGGTTCTGGGCCAAATTTCCTGCTGTCTAGCATTAGGGCTTTGGCAAGGCAGTCTGGGCCCTGTCACAAAGAGAATCTATAAAAAAGGTTTTTCCCTGTCATCACACATAATTAAGGACAACATTTTAATCAGGCTGCTCCCACTTAATTGCAGTGCTTTGCGTTAGCTACCCTGGTCCTGCTGTTTTAAATAGATCCAGTGCATTTGTCAGACTGGGTCAAGTTGGGAAGATGA